>NW_009599613.1:0-20812 GCF_000690535.1 Cariama cristata | reverse complement strand
GTTTTGGGAAATCACCCCCCCCCCCCGCCCCCCCAAGTCTGAGGCAAAACATCTGTCATTTGTGAAAAAAATCACCAACACTGTGCCAAAGTTGGTTAGGAACCTGAAAATTAGATTTGGATGTGTTAATTTGTTCAATTTTTGTAGTGGTAACAGTGACCAGGATTAGATGGGACAGCAGGGACATGAATGGTGCTGTAATTTTGATAATGCACTAGCATTAATATCACTTCCTTATTGCAAAAAGGTCTCAGATCTTGTCTCCACTGTAGTTCACAGCAAAAGTGATAGCGAGGTTTGTCCTTTGGCTGGAAGAGACATTTTCTTTTTAAGTCCAGATTCTGAGTCACTAAGGATCTGCATTGAATTAGACAAACTCAGAATGGAGCAGTTCTGTATAACTTCACACACAGCCTTGCATTCCTGGTGGTTTTTCCACCCTCTAATTATCTGTGATCAGTAGGTTCGATCCCACATTTGGTTATCTGCGTATCACAACTGAATGCAAAAATCAGTTTGTGCAGCAGGGCAAAGAGAGAGAACTGGATTATTGTAGGCAGCTGTCCCCCTTCGTGCTATTCTGCAGTGCTCAAGTGTTGCAGAGGCTAAAGCTGTGTTTATGCACCAGCATCAGTCCCACGGCAGTGCTGTTGCTTGTTTTCTGTGTTGAAATGCAGTAAATAAATAGTTTGAATTGGATACAGCAGGACTGCAAAAGCTGTGTACAATTTGACAGTCGCATCTTGGCAGGTTGGTCATTTTGGGCAAGTAGTTTTGCAATTTCAGTGGTATCAGCTAGCCCAGGCATGTTATTTTTACTGGAGAGCGTACTAATAACATTGTCTAGAAGGGCAGATGGAAAAGCAAAAAGGATGATGAGGTTTTCAGTCAGTTTTCATAGTTTTTAAAGGAGGTAGGAGAATACAAAGCAGTGTAACCAATTCACCGTAGGGAATTGATTGATTTTTTACTTCAGTCATTAAGATTATTTTATTTGTATCTGTTAAAGGTAGCTTGAAAGAATGAAATGAAATAAAAGATAAGATGCACCACACCTGGCATTGACATGTGCGACAACCAGAGCTAAGCATGGAAAAGGTCTGCTGTTTCTTTCCTATTGTAACTGCCCTTACCCCATAGGCTGTACATAGAAACAGGTGTATACAGAACCACATGCTGGAGCAGTTTCTGTACACTACAGTTCTTGTGATGCTTTTGAAACACACTAGTAATGACTGTAGAAATTAATTTGTAATACATTTCATAAGGTAGAACATTTCTCAAACAGGCTTTCCTAGTGCATTTTTAGTTCGTGTTTTGTTTGGGGATTTTTTGTTTTCTGGCTCTAGGAAAGAAGAAACAAATATTGGGGAATCAGTACTGTTCAAATGTTGTCAAAATGCAAAATGTCAATGGTGATGATCAGAATTGCCAAACATAATTTATAAAAATATTGTTTCCAATCCCTGGACCTCATTAGGTCTTACCTAGGGACTGCAATGTAGTGGCAAAGTGCTTTACAGGCATTAAGAAGTTTGTCCTCACAGCATGCTCTGAACAGACATTCTTACATCATCCATCTTTAGAAGAGGCGATCACAGAGAGCTTAAGCAAGCTGTATGGTTTATATATTGCATACCGTTACATACCTAGGATTAGGATTCAGGAATTTCTTGTTCCTAGTCCCAGATAATTAAGGCATATAAACTGAAAAACAAATAGTTGCAAAATATTAACCAAGTTTTAATTGGACCTCAATAGTTTTTGTTCCTATGTTCCAATGCTTCATGCTTTGGGTAATATTTAACAGCATTTTTCACTTCCTGAAAATGTAATTCTTTATATATATTCTTTATATCTGTTCCGTGTTGCCTCCTTTTATCAAAAGTCTTGGATATGTTTTTTTAATGGTGAGGAGAGATCACTACAGCAGAGTATGCTGCAAACTGCTTAGCCATGTGGAGCTGGAGGTCAGTCGAGGTTTTTCTGAGTCAGTCACTGACTATGATTTGTTTCTTTAGCAGTTACGGCTGAGGGGAATCCTAGTGTGATATAAAGGAACTCTTCCCAGCTGACAGTAGGTTTTGCATTGAGTCCTATGTTTCCAAATGTTTATGTTTCTGTTGGTTGTCATTATAGCATTCAGGTTCACTGAGAAGCCAGATGAGTAATTTGGCAGAACTGGATGAATTTATTCTTCTCTGTGATCTGTCAACTTGATACAAGTTTGTGCTGAGTATCCCACCAATTCTGGTGGGCTTGCATTGAGAGATGTGTGGAGTTTGAGTGTCATTGCTGATATTCATCCCTCATTTTACTGGTAAAATGTTGATTTTTTCCATTCCAATAAACAAAACTTGCACTGAGCCATCATTTATTGTACCTTGTAAAATTTCATCAGATAATATATTCTGGTCAAGGATCTAATCAGATCTTGAAAAAGCAGGATGTCAAGTCTATCCTTTCCAGCCACATATTAAGGTCATAGATTGTATTAGCAAACAAGGAAAATATGTTTTCCATGAATAGCGCAAAGGAACATCAGCTTGTTTTTTTGGAAATTCCACAATTGCACACTAAATACTGTACAAAACTATGATCAGCTTTTTGAACCCCAAAAGATGGGGAGGCTGCCAGCTTACTGAAGAGAAATAACATCTGTACAGCACTTTCATAAAGCAACCACAGGTCGACACAGTGGTCCCCAGTGGCACAGGCCTTAACCATGGCCTTTCTGTGTCCAAAGCTCTTTCTGAAAGAGGAATTTCTCCTACATTAGCAGCCCTATTAATCCCTGAAGTCAGCAGAGAGTGGTTATGTGGCAAAAGCATGGCACGTAAGAAGTAGCCCTTTTTAGAAGGGCCTTATCTTGTACAGAAAAAATGCTTTGGAATTCTCCAGAGTGATTAGAACAAAAACCTAACAAGCTATAAAAATAGATGTAGTTCTGTATTAAATTAGAGAGTTGTCTGAAGTATTTTCTGAGGAACATTCTCAGAGCTCCACAGAACCATATGAAAAAAGGGGTAGTAAATCAGTGACAACCACCTGGAAATGTCACCTGCTCCCCTAGGAGTTACTCTTCCCTCAACTCCAGTGCACTGTAGTAACACAGGTTCTACAAAGTCAAATTTGAAGCCTTCTGGGTCAAAGTTGAACCAGTACCTAGAAGAATGACACATACAGAATACTGACTCTATTAGATTGTGTGGATTGGAATGAGTTAGAAGAATATTGCTCCCTGTGTCTGTCTCTGTAAGACGTTGCAGGAGGGATAAACAGAAATGAGCACTTTTGTCGCCCACTGTTAGTGTCAAGAGCAACATACAGCATTACCTTTTCCAGGACTATCCAGCAACTAATGTAATTACTTCTGCTTCCCAAATCTAGCTGGGTCTTCAGGCAAGTGCAACAATGGCAGCAGATGCAAAAGGCTTTGATCACTATTTTAGCACAGATAAGACATGACTGATACTTTTATGTTGCAAATGCTGTGAATGAGCAGTAGTGATAACATTAAATAGATGATTTAGTGAGGAGGTTTTAAGGATGATGAGAGAACATAGGGATGTTACAAATGGATAATCTGCTTTGATGCCAAAGATGACAGTGAAGAGCCAGCCTGGAATGCTGCATAGTAGGAAGGACACGATATTTGGGTGAAAGAGCTGATATCAAAGGGCTGTCAGGGGAACTCTAATCTCAGCTACAGTGGTATAAATCATAGAATCATAGAATGGTTTGGATTGGAAGGGACCTTTACAGGTCATCTAGTCCAAGCCCCCTGCAATGAGCAGGGAATCAGAAGCAGTTCTATTCGGATCTATTCCATATCTAACTAGCACTGTAACCAGGATCAGGTCATGCTTAAAATTGATAGCAATGAATACCAAGTATGGGATGAGAATGGAGTCAGGTTTCCTGGTGGTGTGAGCAATATAGGATCAGCTGAGATTAATGCCAAGTGAGAATCTCTCCAATGGGGTACAAGCCAGCTCCCCCCAAAGTCAGTCTGTGTATTGTTAGCCGTGAGAGCTGCACTGGCCCAAACCAGAGGATCCTGGATCTGCAATACTCCCGTTGCAGTTGATGCTAAAACTGCAGTTGACATCAAGGCAGATGTGGTCATACTCTTAATTTAGTGGGCAAGTGGCAAGGAACATATTCTTACTGCGTTATTCTCAGCTCTTTCCCATTACACAAACTGCAATTTCTTTAAACAGACAGAAAAATAGAAGCTAGTTGTAGGAAGTTATTACGAATAAGAGAACTGATGTTAAATTTAAAAGAACTGGCATTAAAATTAAAGGCCTTTAGCCTTCAAACATCTTTCCTTTTTCAAAGTATGGTTCTCTGAGGACAGATGACCTCCATCAGTAATCCTTGTACTGAAGAAGTCAACAAATTCACAGTACTTGAGTTTCTGACTGTTCATCTTGCACTGGCCTGGAAAGTGCAGACAAAGGGCATGTGAGCTCTTGCTAAGTCAAACTGTATTTTCATTTTTATAAATGTAAGCAATATAAGCCAGCGGACAGTCCATGATGAATTCCAAAGCTCTTTAACATTTCTTCTGTCTGCCATGTGGTAGATCACCTTAAGGGCTACATATTGGCAGAGACATTTGACTCAAGGCATAATAAATTGTTTATTCAGCAGGCAAGTTCATAAACATATGTTCTAAGGCAAATTGCGAAACAGCCCTAACAGGAACCTCTATGTAGGAACAGGAAAAATCTGCGAAGTCAGAAAATTCAAGAAAATCCATGCAAAAACTTAGAAGGCCTGAAAAAATATCCCTTGTCATTCCTAAAAGAGTGTATAAAACCCTAGCCTTCTTTCTTAATGAGTGTGTCAAAGCGTGACTTGATCATATGCTACAAACAGTAATTTCAAGAAAAAACTATCAGCCGCAGACAAAACCAACTTTTATCCTTTCTGTAGGAAGACAGAGGTATTCCCTGATCTGTCACGTATAAGTTGAATCTTGATAAATTCCAGCTGGAAGTAACAAACATGTCTGTAAAGTGAGGAAAACATTTATTGAAGGCTAAAGCAGATTTTGTATTCTTAGGAATTATCAAATCGATATGGATCTATTTTTATAAAGAAATATTATATTCAGAGAAACAAAAACTCACATCCATTATATGAATTTTTACTGAGGCTCTAGAATGCTGCTTTTGGCTTTGTAATGTATGTATACATAAGTGAATTGTGATGGCAGATTTTTCAAGTCACTGCATGAAGAATGTAAATGCAAATCCTTGCTTTACATAATTTGCTGTGCAAGGGCTAGGCTTAGCTTGGGTCAAAATATGCAGGCATTAATACTATTTTTTAGTACTTTGAAGAGAAAAATCACATGCACCTTTTCTGAGTAGCTGCACTGCGTGGGAAGCAAAAAAAGGGAAAAAGTAGCACCTGGTTTATTGTGTTTATCCATCCACTACTTGCTTATAGTTTCAAGGTAGTGAATTTTCTTCATATGCCATTTTTCACAGGAAGCAGGAAAACGTCATTTTCTCAGCTATATGCAGCCTACTCCAATTTGATCTTTTAGCCCACCTGTAATGGCCACCTTGTCACAAAGCTCCACAGTCTGCCAACTGCACTTTAAGAAGTTCCAAACACCAACAGTACTTCACTTGACGAAAATTTGACAAAAGTGATTAGTCGAATAAGAATACCTAGGTAAAGTTTAGTGTGGTGAAGCCAGCAATTGGGATTTTACAAACATTAGCCTAAAAAAATGGGGAAAAAATTATACTGTAATATCTGACATTTCCCTTCAGTTACAAAAAGACAGGTCTGGCAAGTGTGTCCTTGTTGTGCTGTTTGTGAACCACACACTGTCTGTAGTAAGTGACAAAGACATTAACAACAAGCCGTAAAGGTATTATAGGGATGGAACACTGAGGGCTCACAGAACTGAAAAAGCATTTCACTGTACAGCATTAGGTTTCAAAGAGAAAAAGAGAGCAGGCATTGTTGCCAGAAATGTCTAAATGTCTTTAAATGTGCCTAATTAGGATCTTCAACTTAATTAAGCTGTTATGCATTATAATTTTTTATAAAATTGGTTTTATTTGTTCTGAGAACAGATGCTGCTGACAGACTAAGACACATTAGCTCTTTACTGTACAGCAGACCTTCAAGGGTGTTGATATCTGTAGTCAGAAGCTGTGAATTTTCTCAGCTTAGCAAGTATTCCCTGCAAGGAAAACTGTTGGACCAGCAGAGCAGATTTTTTTTTTTTTTTCTTTTTTTATCTTAACATTAAGCTAATTTGAAAAAATACTTCTTGAAGCCTTTCTTGGTTTACAGTCTTCTAATAAATAAAATGCCTATGCCAAATTTCATTTCTGCTGTTGATGTAAGTTCTATTTGGCATTTAGAAGAGAAATTGAGCAACAGAACTGGCTTTGAACTTCTTTAGCATCACCTGCATCCCTAAGCCAGTAATATTCAGGATTATTCTCTCAGGGTAGAAGGCAGCAGCTCAGGCCTACTCCGCATACTCTTCTTTCCTGACAGTTCCTGAAGGACTTTCTAGCAACCCAAGAGTTGAATAAACTCATACTCAGTATTGTAACTGCTCCCTGGGTGGACTGTACCTAGTAAACCCATGAAAAGTCTGTGTGAGCCAAAAATCATATCTTATGAGCAGTTCCCAGGGAAACTGGATTATAGCATCTTAGCATTTGTGAGGCTGGAACAGTCTCTCCATAAATCCATGAATGGAGAATATTCTGTTCTTCATTTCCCAACATTGAGTCCCTATAGTTGCTGCTGTGGTAGAAGGAACTGTATCTTCTCTTCTTGCATAGAAACAGTTGAAAGATGCTAGAGGGAGAAAAGTCATTGAGGACCTAAGGGAGCTTGGTCAACATAATATGCTGCTTTCTCCTTTTGGTCGTCTCTACCTAAATGAAGAACTGATGAAAGAACTATCTGTGATCACCAGCTGGGCAGCAGCATGACTTACAGTCATGGCTGAGGGGACAAGCTAAACCATTCTTCTTTTTTTTTTTTTTTTTTAAAAAAAAAAGAAAAAATTTAAACCTTATTAAGGAGAGTCCAGAAGTAATGTTCTAGTCCCTTGTCTGCTTGTCCTTGTAGGTAGTGCAGGCTGGCTGGACTGTTGGTAATGTGATTGTTCTTTCACTGATTTCTGCCAAAGCTTTTCTCATTGATTTCTCAGAGAAACAAACACGTTAATGCAGGCCAGCTGTTTTTTGTCATGCTCAGGCAACTTTGAAGTTGATCTTGTCAACACAGTTGCTGGTTGGTGCCTGGAGCCTCCCCCGTCCATCCTCTCTTCCCAGCTCCACTGTGGATTTTACATGTGTGACTTGTAATAGATTAAGGCTGTTGGTATGAAGTACAGAAAGTTCTTACAAGAGATACATATTCTTTGAAGTGATACTGCATTTGGTTTGCTACACATTTGGAGGTTCTGATTTTTAAAAGGAAAACTTTTGGAATTAATAATAGTAATAATAACAATAGTATTTAGCTGGAAAATGCTAACTCTGACTAACTATGATCGCAGTCTGACCTAGCCAGACATGTTCAACAAATGTAGCAACTGTAGCATGATGTTACTAAGTAACAACTGTAAAGATCAGTCTCAGGCTACATAGAATTTCCATATAGCTCTGCTTACTCCTCCTTTCCCCCTTCCTCAAGTTAGTCCCTGAGAAACTTGAAAAATCAAATTAAAATGAGTTATAAAGGTGGAGACACAGTTGTGACTGCCTTTGAAAAATCAGTCAAACCATTCTGGCAAACTGTTAAGATTTTTATGACTGGAGAAAATCCTTCCACAGCTCTCAGATCAATTCTGATAATATGTGAGATTTCATTACTAGTATGGTCACAACAGGAACTAGAGATGAATTCATATGACAGCTTCTGTCTTCCAGTTGCTCTGGGGTGAGAAATAAAATCTCAAGCCACTGCAGCAGTTAATAAATGCTACAAAGTTCAGGTTGGGAACCCAAATTTCTATTCTAATTGCTTGGCATTACCTTGCACTGCTGTGGAAAAGAATATGATAATGGTCTTCTGTATCTACTTTTGCATTTATTGGTATTAAGACACTGGAATTGACTGAAGCTTCTTAACTGCCTTCAAAATCCAGTTACAATGGAATGATCTTCCAGGAATGTTACTTCGGAGAAATACAATCCAAGCTCTGACGAGGAAAGGCATAGTCACTGCTCTGGGGCATATTGCTATTAAACTAGAAACATGAGTGAAGAAAAGCAAAGATCTGTTACTTTGGCAGTGAGAGGATTACTTTGGGAGGGTGATTGCCGGTTTATTGACCAATAGAACTGAAAGGTTAGGTGGATATCCTCCTGAGTGATGCTGTATTTCAATAGCACTTTCTAGTTAAGCTTTTGGAGCACTTTAAAAACATTAATGAATTTATAGTCTCGCCAGGCTCTACATTTTGCTTATATAACAAGGTATCATAAAGCAGGCATACTGCACACACTCTTACTTAAAGCTTCCAGAGCTACAATGGGCCTTTCCTGGAGGCACTCCTTATAGTGCAACGTCTATATGCTCCATATGACAAAATGGGGAAATGAGTCATGAAGGGTCAAGTCCTTATATTGTTTTAGTCACTGATAGAGATACCCTTTTCTTTTCAAAGAAATAAAGTCAATTAGCTTAGATTGGAAATCTAATTCTCTAATGGTTAACTCTCTAAAGGCAAGATGGTGCCCATCCCTAGAAAATTACTTGCAATGGTGCTTGTTGATTTTAGCCTATATTTTATGAAACAAAGGGAAAAGGTAGCTCACTCAGTGCAGCCATTTTTGAATTTTTTTCCTAAGAAGCTATCCCTGGAGAGTCTTGTTCTTCTGACAGAGATCTGTTCCCTGGTATTTAATAGCAGGTCATCCCTCTTCCCATCTCTGTCTGAGCTTTACAGCAGTTGGAAGGAGAGGATAGAACAAATTTCTTTAGGAGAAGGAGTTAAAAATCATAGAAGTGTGTATTTTTACAGAAAGCAGTAACATAAGAATGGCCAGACAGTCACAGGACAGTCAATGGAATTAAACATTAACTGAATTTAAAATGGAAACATAAAAATAAATGCTTGTTGCGCAACATGTGATTAACTCTGGGAACTCACTGCCACAAATAGTTTTTGGAGCACAATGCAAAGTACAGTTCCATAAATAAAAAACCCCCATGCTGCATTAATAAGAGAAATATGCTATATATGATAACATAAACTGTAGAATTCATACCAGAAGAACACAAAATAATTAAAAGTAAGGAAATGTCTGCCCATCTAAGCTGTTGTTGGTTTTAAAGAACAGAGGCATTTTATGCCTCTTTGAGCTGCCCACTGGGACTTATCTAAGATCCTCTCCCATGAAGCAAGCTGTTGAAGGTTGGTGAGCTTATAGTTACTGGAGGAGCCAGAACAAAGATGGTCCTAGTCCACTTGCAGCCAGTACTGCCAGTCCACACATGCATGCAGGTCTTGTGGGTTCCTTCTCACTAAAGCAGAAGTTCTCCCTGCTAAGGAACCAGGCTGGAATAAGGTGTGAAATTAATGTGCTTCAACAGCTGGTGCTGTCTGGGGCTTTTCCTTATTACTCAAAGTATGTCTTAGTGCAAATGACTCAAATGCCGGTGGCAATGATTCTTCAGGGAGCAGAGGAGAACGCAGAGAAGGCACGCACTAGAAAATGTATGCTATCTTCCCCTTTTCAGTATGTTAGGTAGATACGTTCCTGGACAGAGAATTGTTGTCTCTGCTACTTGAAGAAAAAGAGAAAAGAAAAACCCAAATAAGATAAAACTGCAACAACAACAAAAAGCACACAAATTCTCAGTGGTGAAACACTGAGTCAGAGTGAGAGAGTGAAAATTAAAGCTTTTAACATTTCCCAGGAGATACATAGCTTGGAGATTGTACTTTCAAAACATGACATACTCTGGTGACCTGAATAATATGACTAGCTAAAATAAACTTCTTGCTCCTACAACTGGAAGTTTTGTGCCATTTTACAAGCACCGGTAGTTGTGTGTGGCCTTTTGCAAAGGAGCATACAAAACCAGAGCCAGGTCACACATTAGCACTGCACTCAGACAGCCTATTCATCAAATATTTGTCTGGGCTGTAAAACCCTCTTCATTACATGCACAGATAAATACTGAGAAGTGATGTGAAGGCTGAGTTCAGGTCTCTCACCTCTAGCCACCACTTATCTGGCATGAAAAACTAACACAAACATGCTATTCTTTGCTAGAGGCCACAGAGCTTTATTTTTAATAAAAATACAAGATGGATCCATATTGAATCAACAGCTTAAAGAGGAGTTGAAGTGTTGTCTTCCCAGGGGTTAGACACTGTTTATACTATCCTGACTGTTTAGATAGTGCTTTGAGAGCTCTAGATGAAAGTGGAAAGCAAACTGCTGATTTTAAAATCATTAGGTATCTTGGAAGTTGAAAGGCCTAAACCATGAGTGTAAAGAGTCTAGTAATGTTTGATATCACAGGATTTCCCAAGTGGGCAAAATCTTCATGAAATCATCCCAGAAATCTTCGGCACCTTCTTAGCGGACCCGTTGCCTTAGTTTGGTTTCAGTCTGCTGCTTTCCAGCTACTAAAGCTAAGATGAATTCAAACCTAATATACCTTGAACTTTCACTTACCCTGTGTTTTGTATCAGCTCCACCATGAAGGGTGTGGAAAGGAAAGAGAGTATGTATATAGAGAGTCTATAATTATAATGTAAATACTATTTAGCGTTCACAAGACTATCTATGCATGGGAAAGAATATTTGCCCTTTAAATGTATGATGTTGAATTAATGACATCAGGCTGTACGAGCTGGCTTAACATGCCTGTACTCTTTCTCGATATCATTGCTGCTTTCATATTGCAGGTATCACACACGCATACAGAGGCAGATGTCTGTGTCTTGCTTGACTGGAGAGAATATCAGTGTGAGAATAATGCTGCCAAGATGTGCAATAAAACCATGGTACGCAATTTCTCACACATCAACATGTTAATTAAGACAACTTGCAAACCTGGATGGAAACTTTTTTTTTTTGGCTGTACTCTTTATAAAGGAAAAAAAAAAGGCACTTGGGGATTTTTGTTGTCCTAAAAGGATAGAGTTTGTCTGACTGCTGATACACAAATTTCAACAGAGAATAGTGGTGGTGGAACAGGAGAGTCTGTCAGTTTGAGTGATCAATTACTGGAAGTTTTTTTCTCTTACTCTTCTTGAAGTAGTAATATTTCTCATATTCTCCAATTCTGAGGCACGCTATGATTTTCCCAGACCCAGATTGATTGGTGCGCGCTGTTAAATCTAAGTACATTGTGCTTGAATACTGGCCAAGTTCACTTCCAAGAGACTGACTTTTCAATCTTGATCAAATTATGACTCAGTGAACTTCCAAGCTGTAGCAAATCTGTTTCCTAGCTAAGAACAGAAGGACGGCTTATGTTCAGCTGATCTTCTTATTTGCACCCCATGCCACACTAACAACCTTCAGGGTGATATTTGCTCTGGATAAAGACTGTGGCGTGCAATAAGTGGTCTTTCTCATTTTGTTCTTTAGTGCCAAGAGAGCAGCAGCCTGGGGTGCTTGCGATCTGCTTGCTCCCCTTTGCTCACTGATGGATGAACATATGATTGCCCAATTAGTACCACATGTAGGAAAGAGAAAAGGAACAAACAAGGCAGATAATGTAATTTTTTTCACTCAGGAAGCAAAATAAAATGGAACTGCATCCACAGCATTGGTGTGAAGAAATACTGGAAGGCGTAGTAGGAAGTGTTAGTTGAACAAGGTTACACTATGCAGAGAGCTTTATTAGGTGGAGAAAAATTTATTATTAGTGAAACCTTTCAAAGAAAGAATTTAAACCAGAATACAGTAGGTTTGGAAAAGGCAGAATTTTAAAGATTTCAAAACAGAGCATCAATTTCTGAACCTAATTGAAGACCTAACAGGACACATGTTGTTGAACACTGTAGAATAAAATGGCGCTGAATAATCAGAGGAGAAAAAAGCCAGAAGCACTGCTCCTTAGGAACAACCACAGAGAAAGCTCCAGGTTAACTGGAGTAGTTAGGTTAGTAGTTACTCCAGGTTAACTGGAGTAGTTCAGGGAAGATCAAAGCCTGGACTGAGAGAGAGGGAAGAGATTTGCACAAAAGGCTACTCTGAGGTACTCTGTGCGCATGGACACCAATCAATAATCACAACCACCCTTATATTTTATATTGGTCTAATAGCTTCGTACGTACGTTAATTGATTATTTCATTGTAGTTCTTTTCTTTGTCCTGCTTACCCCTCCTTCGTCTTTCATTCTGCTTTTCCTGTGAAAACCTGATAGTTTATGAGGAAGAAGAACCTATTTACTTATGGAATATAATTCCTGCAAAAACTTCAGCATTCTTTGCAGTTAAAGAATCTTTCAAATGACAACTTGAGTCTTCAATCTTCTGAGGTGATACTGACCCCTGGATAGCTAAAAGGAAATAAGAAATTTAACTGACTCATGCAAAGACACCCTGCTCATCCCTTGAACTCCCCCAAAGATTTCTGGCTTGTACCTGAAGTGTCTTAAGAGTTGTAGAAGAGCAACTTGCGTGCAAAATCTCAAATGAGTACAAAATAAGGAGTTCAAATATCTTTTACTTTCAACTTCTCTTTCATTTTTTTTGTCTCTAGTATAAATGAAGCTGAAATAGTACTGTGTATAAGATATACATTATAAGATAATAGTAAGTTCTGGTTGTGAAACAATTGCTAAATACAGGTATTACCAACCAATACCAATACTTTCACAGATGAAAGCGAAAAGTATGAAGGGAAAGGTGGTCTGAGTGCAGGTAGCTGGATGAAAATTTGCAGTCCCCACATCTGCAGTTAAAATTTAAATCTTTACTCAATTTTCTCTGCTTGCTTTTTATTTTATGCAAATAAATGGTGAGTTGTTTTTTATTTGGCACTGTAATGAACATAAAACCAGGAGAGACATAAATTCAAGAAACATGAGAGTTTGCAAAAGATTTGAAAAGGAGAAAATTACGAAGAAATGTCAAAGGCAAAAGAACAAGACAGCTTCCTCCAAGGAGCCAATGCCTACTTCAAACGGTGCTGAAGTCTTAGAGTGTGAAAATTCTCTTGATTTCTTTAATTTTTATTTTTTAATTTTTTACTCTTTTGTGTCCACTGGGATGAGAAACAGAAACATAAAAAACTGAGGGACACTGGAAGAAAACTTGCCTCAAGAAAATTCACTTGCAAAAAATGTTTATCTCAGGATTGTCAGTCATAGAAGGCAATGTCTGACTGTCTGAATACTTCTGTAAACTGAGACCTTGAGTCTTTATGCGTTATGAAGACCACATCCTCAAAGGGAAACTTTAGAAATTAAAAGCAATTTAGCACTTCTTGACATTTTTTCTTAATAACACTACAAGGAAATATAAATTCCAAATTATGGAACAGTTTCAATTATTTCTATATTGTCTGCTGGGCTGCTTAGAAGAAATGCTTTCCCCTTAAAATTGGATCTTATTTTCCCTCTTTCTATCCTTCCTGCAGTAGATATCAACCTGAATAACTGGCTAACAATCTCATTCACTAACTAGTGATGTGATGGATGGTTCATGCTAATATATTCTAATTTCAGTCTAACATATTCTATACTTTAGTTGTGATCAGGGAAAAAACCCCATTCAATCAAACTAAAACAAGGAAATTACTTCTGTAGAGAATAAGTAGATATTTATGTCTATATTGTCTCTAGAATTCCTTGTCTCTGACTTGTTTCATTAACCTGTATTTAATTTTCAGCTGTTAAGACATTTTTATTGAGTTAGAACTAAAGAAAATAAGTACATTTTAAGAATGTTTTGAAATTTATTTTTAGTCTGTTTTCATAGTGGTCCAAAAGAGCTATAAAAGTTTTATATGCTTTTTTATGTTTATACTGAACATTTCTTGTTCTTAGAACTAATACATTCTGCAGCATTCTGCCTCACACAGGTCGCTAAGGGTGCTGCTTTTCTACTGTCATGTTGTATTTCATCTACAAGAATTATAGCTCAGCACTGCCTGGGACAGACCCTTAGGTGTTTATCAGCTGCAAAGGTGGCCTAAGGAAGACTTAGGAAATGTATTATTTCATGTCAGTACCTTCACATTCGGTTTCACCTGGGATCCAGCCATGGTGAAATTAAGGCCATACATACAAAGTTTCTTACAATGTCAGGAGTGACTTTCTCCCACGAGGGAGATGTGCACCACAGCCTGTCCTCACCTGCCCCATGGGACATGAGCCTGCCTTGGTCACTCAAGCTGCAAATCCTTATTGGGGCATTTTAACAGATAACTAGAACATTTTAGTCATTTATAATGAGCAAATCTTCATCCAAATACTACAGTTTAAATTTGCATCTTCCTTCAACCTGCTTTCATTCACACCCAGATTTTGGGCACAAACCTCTATTTCTTTGATGAACAGATGCTGAATCACTGAGCTGAGTAAACCTATAATTTCCAGGCCATTCAATGGTTCCTATTGGGATTTCACAGCTCAAAGCCCTGTGTAGTTTCCACACAGCAAAGCATGGAGAGCAAAATTTGTGATGCTGACGTTTGATTTGCTTTTTCTAAAATATTCTTTTCTGCTTAAAACTTTGGAAAAAACCATCTACTACAACATTTGCTTTGTTAAGCAAAATTGGGAAATAAATACTGTTTTTCAGTCTGTTTTCTTTTAGAAACTATTCTCAACTGGAATAGAACAGCTTGTGCTAAAATACCCAATTATAGCAGAATCTCTCCATGAGGCCATTTGACATTGTTTCACCCTTTTCTGCATATGATATGATAGAAACTAAAAGCTTGACAACATTTACATAAACTCATTTTATTCTTTTCTTGTACAGCAGGTAAATATGCAAGACACCATTGTCAAGAAGATTTATTACATCTATTCAAGTGTAGAGGTAGCATGGATTGTAGCACAAATTGTTTTAAAGAGCAAGGAGGTTACTGAATTGTCAGAACACGTATGTGCATGCATTTATCCTACCGGACTGCTCACTTAACAATAATGAATAAATGCTTACTGGGGATACTCTTCTCCTGACCCCAGTGTACTCATTTTTGCACTTAACAATAATGAATAAATGCTTACTGAGGATACTTTTCTCCTGACCCCAGTGTACTCATTTTTTATTGTTAAATCTTTATGCATGACATCTCACTGATCCTGCATTTTGTTCATGTTAGTAAAGAAACATCTTTACTACCCGTGGGATACCTGAGCTATTAGTGAACAACAGTGTAGTGGCGTTGTAATGGGGCTTTGTTTTGGGCTGTTTTTGCCTCTGTTGACCTCACTGGCCTTGGGTTTAGGATTCATTGTCAGAGCAGACCCCTGGTTTTTAAGAGGCTTCATGTGAAGAGGCAACAAAGAGTTCAAAAGTAAGGTGGAGGTAGCAGTTATTGAGATACGTGTAGAAAAGCTAAAAATCTGAGGATGTTCTGGAGTACCTCCCATGTGGCCAGGGACCATTCCAGATTGGAGAGGACTGCACACGGTGCAGCACGTTGTAGGCTGGAGTCCCCAGCTGGTAAGGGAAGCAGAGAAGTGTGGGTATGGCTTTAAAAAAGACAAGCAACAGGGATGCAGGGAGAGGTGAAAAATGAATTAGACAACCCGTTTTCCATCCTGGCCAAAGTGCGCTTCAAAAAGGCATATTTGTACCTAATCAGTCTTTCTATATCCTCCATTAGCTTGTTCAGAACCAGGTGACAATTATAAAAGTAGGCAGCGGCATTAATGACTGTTTGCGATCTTCTTGCTCTCTGATACCTAGGCTGGCCGCAGAGGGGACTCCTGCGGATGTCTGCTTTAAAATCTGATTTTGAGCAGGGCTGTGGCTTGAGGTAAGGAACTGGCTTTGGCTTCTGCTGAGCGTTATTATCATCTTGGCAACTTGACTGCAACTTGACTGCAGAAAGCTGTGACTTTCAGCCTGCTTTTATAGGATAGAACAATAGCTATTGTGTCTGAGGTTTCGTTTTCTCTATATTATCCCTTACATTTTTAAAGCACTCTTTCTCAACTAATTTATAGGACAGATAATTTAATCTGAGGGTTGAGTAAATGTGCTGAAATACAGCCTACGCTGCACTCAAATGAAAACTTGTATTGTTTAGTTTTCTTTTATTCTGTTCCCTTGAAAGAAAATAGTCATTTTCACTGAAAGTACATGAGGAGATTTTTATACAGAAAGAGATATTATTTAATGTGTTCTTTTTTTAGAAAGTGAAGATGAAATATTCTTTTAGCACTTTTAGGAAATTGCTGTATTTTCATCTGTCATGTGATCTCAAACCCTGGAAAGGTCTTACAGTCAAATATCTTTTTTTCTTTTCAGTGTGGTCTGCTAGAAAAAAAACAATATTAGAAGAGCAGAAAACAGTAAACTAAATCTACATAATTGACTGCAAATTGCCTAATTCTCTCTGCAGAAAGAATTTATAACTTTATAATTTACATAAGTGATAGGGATATAAAGTGGATGGTATTCACTTGAATATACTTACAGTGTAGCTCATATATTTAATGTTTGGATACTTATAGTACCCCTCTGAGGTAGGGAAGTGCTATTGTGTTCTCCCTACAAATGGGAACAAAGAAATTAAAAGTTGCTTGCTGAAGGTCGGAGAAGGAGTCTTTTAAAGGAAGAATTTATGACTCTAATTAGAGATTAAGGCCCACATTTTAACCACTAGCCTTCTCCTACTGGATTGTTTCATTGTGGTAATAATTGTTTAAAAGGATCTTGAATGACACCTGAATGGAACAAATTATCTGGAAATTATATTCATTATTTAGTAATTAAAAACTGTAACAACCCAGTCAGTTGGCCCCACCCCTAAGGGGCAGACATCACAGTGAGTAATCTTTCAAAAGTTCTCCGTGGTATTTTCATACCCATGTGTATGAACTGAAAACAATCTCACATTTTTCATTAGTAAGGCATGTAGTAGGGTAGGCAGAGATAAGAGGAACTGTAAAGATTTCATAATGTTACATGCTTTAATAATCTCCTACAACTAAAAAAAGGCAGAGGAGAAATGGGGCGAAAAAGTACATCTGACTTATTTCTCAGTCATTACTTAACCACTTCTGAATCAGGGTGGTATTTATCAAGTGCCGCTGGTGTTACCTTTCCTCGGTCATCTTTTCTGATGCTGGCTGCTATTGCATGCAAAAAGTATTTCATGGTTTTCCTCCCTTCTCTTGCTCATATCCTGGCTTCTGGTGCCACAAAAGACTCCTGGATCTGATGCTCAATTCTTCATCTCCCAACATCTGACATTCGTGTTTCTTTCTTCTGTGGATTTTTTTCTCTTTTTTTCTTTTCACTAATGTTTCCATGTGTCAATAAAGTCCAGCACAGCTAACAGAAGCAGCAGGCTCCTTCCTTTGGTCAAACATAATGTGGATATAAGCCCTCATGGCTGAGTTATCTCACAGTTTGCGGTAACAAGCCACCCCATTTGATGAAGTGATGTTTGTATTCTGTCTGGAACATGTATAATTGCAGCAACTGACTTTGGTTGGTCGGTGCCATAGGTGGACAGAAGTAAACATCTTCCAGCAATGCAGGGAGAAATACTTGCTTTCTTGAGGAAGGCAACATTAGAAAATGGATTCTACTGAGTAAATATTTAAAATGGAAATGAATTAGCCATTTCACTGAGAACTTGTTTCCTTCTCAAACTCTGTCAGAAGTTCTTGTCTTTTAATTGCTTTCTGCATCTCCAGCCCGATATCCCGTGTGCTTTAGCTGGAAACCTAGCAGAGTTATGTCCGTGGCCAATGGACTAAGCGGAAACTCTGGATGCTTTGGTATAGCTGCTCTGTGGACAGCTCAGGTCAGAGATGGTATGCGATCTGAGCACCCTGTGGTCATAAGAACCAGCTGCCCCAGACCTCGGGCCAAAAAAAGATCAGGGGGTAGCAAAAGCAGGTAAAAAAAGTTGAAATGAAAGTCAGATGAGGATAATTGGCTGCATTAACACAGATCTACTGTCCTAGAATAGATCAGCTTATAGGCAGCTGCACTATCATGCCTTAAACTGTCACTAACCCTGGAAGAGTCCTAAATGTTTGCACTTGAGTGGTTAGTATTTATTAAGCTTTAAAGATCTATTACAATTGTCATCCAACAAGAGTTTGTTGGCAATATGGGGCTGCATGCAATTCTCTGCTGATATGTCTGTGGTTTGTGACTGTGATTCTCCTGCAGATGGTTTCATTCATACAAATAACTTAAAATGGATTTAAATTATTAACTTCCTAACTGACCTATGCAATTTTTCTACTCCTGTGCTGTGACCTAAGACATCCCAGCCCTACAGTGATGCTAACTTTGAGCAGCTCACCCAGGGAGCAAAACTTAGCCCCTTCTGAACAAAATATGTCTAATGTAGCTACCTTATGATAGCCGTGGAGGGGGGCATGGAGGAATGCATGCTACTTTGCAGCATATGGCTACACATATATTTTTTAAAAATTGATGTTACTTGTGATAAACACAGTGTAAGAGAGAGTTCCACTGAATAAAATAAAAACTCTTTGTGAGAATTAGCAGCACAGTATCAGTAGAGAAAGCAGGTAAATGGAAGAATAGGGACAAAGACAGAGCCAAGGGCACTGCTCAGCTGCCCACACTGCCTTAGCACGACTGCACTTTAATTCTGCTTTGCAGTGACCTCTAGGGACAAAAGAGATCAGTCTCTGATGAGAGCATTAACAGGGAGAGTGATAGCACGTTTTGAATGGAAACTCTGTTCACTGAGCTGAGGTTGCCATTTCTCACCAGGCTTCCCTAGCGTCCCTGGTGGAAAAGGCGGGGGCTTATTTGTGAAAGTGGATCAAGATTTACAGTCTGGGTGGGCACTTTAGACAAACGTTTCTTCTTCTATTAGTAGCCACTGTGAACTGATATAGCATGAAAGAAGGCAGTAACTGATGAGTCTCAGGACAGAGATTGCTCATCTAACTGGTAATTTTTCTAAAAAAAGTTATTTCTTGGTCTGAAACTGCCCACAGCTCCGAATGGATTGGATTCCCAAAAGTCACGAGGCTGTTTTCCTCCTAGGTCTTTTGGCTAGGGCTAGGAGCAAAGCAGAATAGCCAGGTTATAAATACACTCTTTGGCCCAGAGTTTGTGACAGCTGCCACGTCATTGTTAGACTTTCATTTGTTGTCCAAGCAGGAGGAACCAAAGCCTCTGCTTACTCTGGAGAATCATGAAAGACCCATGGCATCTTTCAAGATCTGCATAGCTAGAATTGTGGTCATGCTGAGTTGTTCATCCTTAGTTTGTGATCAAACACTCTTGCATGTTCTCGGTGACAGGTTGCATATGGAGAAGAAGATCACAGCTGCAATATTTCATCTGGCTTTCTTTTATAAGTCACAATGTGTAAAATTCCTGATATCAATGTATGTTGTAGCAAGGATCATAAGAAATCAGAGAAGTTGGTAGTTATAAGATAGTTCACCAAATTTATTCAGCAACATTCACTGTGTAAAAAATTTCATCACATTCATAGCTGAGCTGTTCTCAGGATACCTTCATATGTGACAGGTTGTGTTTATATGAATAAATTACTTTGGCAAAAAAAGACCCAACACAATAAAATAAGAGTCAGTCATATAGAAAAAAATGTTCTTTATAAAATCAGTTCCATATCTTTTGGGCTAGATGCCTGTTATGGGCATACATAGACAGACCCTGGGAAGAAATTATAGGTAGCAATTGCAGAACGTCATAAATAAGCAAAGGCAGGTTAAGTAGTTCGGCTTTTGGGGGGAACTTCTGGAGAAAGGAGCCAGCTCCAGGGAAGATTCAGTTTTCCACTAGTATCATTGGACTAAAGAAGCGTGAGTGAAGCCCAGGGATGTAGCGGACAGAAAGCCATGCAAAAAAGGACCAGAAAGATGCAAGTGACAAAAAACAGGAGGATATGCTGGGATAAGTTTGAAGGCTGCAGTTTCTCAAGGCCAATTATCTTCAGTCTGTGCTTTTGTTATTATCCTGAATAGTTCCAATCTTCTGCATTTATTGAGTATCACTGTCTTCTTCAAAAACCTGTTTTGACATCAGCAGTGGAGAAATTCACTATTTCCTATTGCAACAGCATTTAAAAATTCAAGTGTGTGAATAACTCTGAAGCAAATAACCACTGAGGTCTCTTATTCTGAGCTACTTGTGCAACTTTTAAGGTAACTGTTTCCCTCTTTGACAGCCAAACTGGAGGGTTATGGACACAACTCACTATCAGCATTGTTTTTTCCCCAGTAGTGGGATCAGAGGATAAAGCAACTGATGGCCTGATATCCTCCTTTCTCACTTCTAGCTATCTGGAATAGGTCATAGGGCCAGCCTTGATCCACTGCCAATAAGGCCATAAATCTCTTTGAGGTTCATCTTCCTTTGTGATTTCTGATACAGCCTGAGTTAGTCTTGTTAAAAATATGATGAAAACAACCTTTTTTTATAGGAATCTGGTAAGTTCCTCTTCCAGAACCAGCTGAAACTAAGAAATTTCAGTTTTGCTTCAAGGAAACTACAATGAAGCCAAGCCTCAGTAGATCTGAGGTTTAAGCAAAAAGGTTTTTATCTCTTCTCGCATTATGCAAACTGGCTTGGCATAATGCATGTGCATGGGGATGTTTCACGGAGGATATCCACGGCCCTTTCCAGCAAAA
>NW_009599612.1:49536-53679 GCF_000690535.1 Cariama cristata | reverse complement strand
GTGCCTCGTCCCCATGGCACCAGGGAGACTGTTGCCCATGCTGTCTTACGTTTGCGTGTCACCCCTGGGGTGCGTGGGTCTGCTCAGCGGCCGCATCTGTGGCTTTGTTGCCAGGAGGACACAAGGTCCGGAGGTGGCGTGGGCACCGTCCTCGGGCTCTGCGTGCCTGATAACACAGTGGTGCCCCGATTCCTCTCGGTTTGCTCCAGTGACACAGACGTGGTGCTCAGCAGTGGCGGGCAGCACAGGCAGGAGGGGGGAGATGGAGACCAACCTGCAACATTCCCAAGGGTGTTTTGGTTGGTGCCAGGGGAAGGTGAGGAGCCAGCTGTGCTGGAGGAGCCCGTGGCCTTGTGCTGGCTCATGGGTGGCAGTGAGTGTGGTGACAGCCTGGGCTCCGAAGGGATGAGTCTGCTCTGTGATCCAGCTGCAATTTGAATTTACAAATCACAGAAAAGTACCTTCAAAGAAGCAACATTTTCAGCACATTCACAAAAAACCCTCCTTAAAATAGATAATTCAAATATTGATTATGCTTTGGAAACAAAATAATTTCTTTCATCTCTCTCTTCTATGCTGGTCTGTGGCACAATTTCTTACTGTAAGTGTCCCCTTCCACTTCACGTTTTGTATTTCTGTTCCCTTATGTAGGGGGAAGCAAGCACCCAGCCTGCCTGCGCGGACAGGGCTCCTGGCTGGCTGGAGCGGTTTGATCCCTCCTCAGTTGTTAGCTGTGCCTAAGGAAAATCAGCTCAGGCTTGTGTCCTTGTCTGTTCCTCTATGGTTACGTTATTAATTTGCATGAAAACCCTTTGCCAAGCCACAGTTAATGGAGACAGATGATCCTCACGTACCTCTTGGCAGGAACTGGTCAACAATTTCATCTGAAGAGATTAAACTTTGATCTTGTTATAAATAATTTTCCCACCACTTGATCAAATGTTTTTGCACGTGTTGTTGCACGCATGTTGTTGCTTTCTCTTCCCTCGTATAATTTCTGTGAATCTGTTGGGTGGATGCTGTGCCGCAGACTGCTCTTCAGTGGAGGTGTCATTCCTCATTAGGATCTTTGCTGTTCAAGGATGGATTTAGCTCTGGGAAGATCTTCTGTCCTCTGAGCTCAGGCTATTCCTGAGCCAGCATACAAGCAAGGGAGGGGTGAGCTTAATGAGGTCTAATAACGAGCTGTTCCTCCAGAGGCTCCTGCTGGTGTCAGGCAGAGGGCAGGGGGACTGGTGCCCAGGAGCTGCCCCCTCGCCTGGACCTTCAGGTCTGAGCTGGGGACAAGAGGCCGGGCAAGGGCAGCAAGCGCCCTGTCCTCTGTAGGGAGTGAAGCAACAAGTCCGTGATACCAACCCATGCCTTAGCTGTTTGTCTGTTGAATACAGCTTTTCTTCTGGGTAAGTGGGAATCTCAACCCCTTACTCAACACTGTGTACTCCTGAAGGAACTGAAATATGCATAAAGAATATGGCATAATTAATCTTGTAATCTGTTAAAAATCAATGTCTCTTGTCAAGCTGTCAAGTCTCCGGATGCAGATGGTGGCTCAGAATTAGCCGAGCAGCTGAGGCTCAGGAAGTTTCTTGAAACACTTAAATTTTTTGCTGCCGAAGGTGTCCCCTCCCGGGGGCAGTGCCAGGCTGGAGCTGCTCCGTCTGCCGCTGCCCAGGTGGCCCGGTTCCTCTTGCTTTGCCCCTGCGGGCAAGAAGTGACAGTGATGATTAACCTGCGCCTATCGGCAAAGAGGGGGACAAGGTCATCTTCTGGGGAGACGGCTTCTCAGTCTACTTTGCCTGTAACACCCCCCTCAGCAAGAGCCCCATGCTGCGAGGAGGGCTGAGCACGGGGTGGGGGGTTCGGTGCAGGCAAGACGTGGAGCCACGGCTGGCTTGGGGAGCCGCTCTGCGGAGCGTGCCGTCTCCAGCGAGTCCTGAGCCCTGGAGCCCCTCATCCTTAAAGCCCATCACAGAAGTGCTGGACGGGGCGGGAGATCAGGAGAAAGGGAGACTTCAGGGATGCCTGAAGCAGTGGTGACTTCCTTGGCAGCTGTGATGCGATGGTCTCAGAAGTCATTTGCAGCAGCAGGGAAGCTCTGGCTGCAGATATGCAGATTCAGAGGAAAAATTAAACAAAGAAACAAGACCCTATTTAGCTGTCAGATCCCTGCTCCTCTAAATATAGCTCTGAGTGCCGCTTTCGCACTGCCCTTCCCCTTCAGCAGTCACAAGAGTGAATTAGCAGTCGCTCATTGTATTTGCAGGGGAAAAGAAAAGATGCTATTTAGTCTGCAGGAGGCAAAATTAATACTGTGTTTTTTCTAATCTGGCCCCAGCATGGGACTAAATAAAAGTGTTTGAGGAGAGAACGGACCTGTTTACCTGCAGTAGAGCTGCATTAGCTATGTAAATGTACACTCTGGGACCATGTCATTTATATTCCCGGCAGGGATCAGCTCCTGTCTTAAAGGGCTTTTAAATCTGTTGCAGATTAATAATGCAGCCAGTGCAGAAATGCATTCTCCTGTCTGAGACTGTGGAGAAGTGGTTTGTGCTGAATTAGGTCCTCTGAAGCAGACTTCTCTGTGCGTGTTTGTTGCTGGTGCCGCAGCCAGGAGGGGCGGTGGGTGCACGGGACAAGCCGGCTCGGGGGCGAGGGGGTGCGCTAGTGGGGTCTTTGCCCTCCGTACACTGAGAACCAGACCTGGAAGAGCTGCATGGTAACTGATTGAGGCTGCTTCTCTGGTTTGAAAAGAAGGACCTTGGGGCAGGAGTTGCCTGGGACAGGGCCCAGTACGTTTTCTGTGTTGGGGTGCTAATAACCAGTGATGGAGGGGAGAGGCTGGCTCTCCCCAGGGCGAGCAGTGCCGTGGTGCAGGGCAGCAGAGATGTTCGGGGGTGATGGCAAGTTCTGTCCATCCGATTGCTACTCACCCCGAGTGGGGAGCAGCAGACAGCACCGACGGACGAGTTGTGGTCTGCTCTTGTTCGCTGTGTGTCTGCTCGGCTGCCCCAGCTCTGAAAAGGTGTGGAGAGAGCGTTCCTGAAGATGGCTGGGTGCAGGACCTGGGGCTGGGCACCAAAGGGGCTCTTCCTGCTGTGTGTCCTGCAGGCACTCTTGGGTCTTCTCCATCTTTAAGTGCTTGCTCTTGTCCCCCTCTCAGGGCCCTCTTCGTGTTTCGGATGCAGTGGGTCGTTCAATGGAGGGATGCGGTGCCCGCACCTACTTTGGTGCCTTTTCCACTGGTACGCTGGTTAATTAAGAGAAGTAAACCCGCATACAATGGAATGGAGTTTATAAAATCAGGCAGAGTGGTGAATAATTTAATGTTTGCTTTTTCAGAATAGAGGCAATGTTAGGGGAGCTTAAAATATTGATGGGAAACACATTTTTTTCACAGTGTGAAATGCTTTATAGTCTGTGTGATTTTCTTTAATGCCTTTTAAACATATTTGAGGCTAGTGCCTGCTTTTCTGGCATGTACCATGGGTTCTGCTCTACAACCCATCACTAAGTGAGGGTGATTTTTCGTGACAACTTTGTTAACAGTCAGGACCACTTGTTCAGGTTTCTTCAATCTGTTTACTGGTTTCAGAGATACAGGAGGGCATCTGTGTGATATTTTATTGATGGGAATCATATAAAACAGCAAGGAGCGCTTGACTTTGTTTACAGGAGTAAACCCCAAGTTAAGCATCAGGCTGGCCTCAGCTGCCTGTATCACTTGTCATTTTACAAAACACGCAGTGATGTGCACTCATGCAGAGGCCACAGGCTCGTGGTGGGGATTACCCCGCTGTCTCAGCAGCGAGAGCTGTGAGCCTGCCTGTGTGCATTTCTGTTCATGCACGTGGGTCAGTCCGTGTTTGCGAGACTGATGAAGGAAGTCGAGTATGTTTCTTTTTTTTTTTCATCTTGTTGAAACACTTCTTACATGTGAAAAATTACTTTCACCACTCCTCCCCAACAGAAAATGCCATATTACAGCCTGTGCTAGCCTAAACCTGGCTCTGATGAAGTGGAAATAAGGAGCAATTTGCAGGGTTTGGAGAAAAACTGTGCCAAACTGGTGCAAATTTGATCGTGCTCATTATTGGTGTTTGAAGTGCCACAGGAGTGCACGGGGCTTCCTGCCGGTACCGG
>NW_009599612.1:47858-49505 GCF_000690535.1 Cariama cristata | reverse complement strand
GCACGGGGGGGGCGGGGGCCCCCCTGCCGGTACCGGCGGGATTCAAGGTCTCTGGCAGGGGAGGGGATCCTTTGCCGCAGACGGGTGCCGTGGGTGCTGGCCGTTTCCCGTGTGCCGTCATGCAGACTGGCGCAAGGAGGATGGCAGCACCACGCACACCGCGGGATCGCCGAGCTGGAGGAGGCGCAGACCTCCCTTCTGTTGGCAAAAAACACAGGAGGTCCAAAAGCTGTGAAGTGTTCGGCAGCCTGGCGTGGGCAGCGGAGGTTCATGCCGTGGGTGCCCATGAAGGTGTAGTCGTGCCTTTTATCTTCATCCCCGAGAAGGAGGCAGACCTCGGTGGACATTTGTGCCGTGGGTTTGTGGTGCAGCCCCCCGGGGGTCACGTCCTACTTGGCCTGGTGGGAGCATTAGTAACCTTCCTGCCATGCTTTGTGCTGCCAGGGTGAGCTCGCTCCCCCTGCTTTACGCGTGGACAGTTCAATATCCCCTCAAAGGTCAGCTCTGGGGCCAGTGTATTAACTGAGAGAATTATTTTTAAAAATGTCAAATGCCAGATTGCAGCAGAGGGAACTGTGTGCAGGGGCTGTGAGCTCGCAGGAGCGCGGGGGCTCCCAGCTGCCCTTCAGGTCCTCTCGCTCTTTCAACAGAAGCTGAAGGGACTTGGAATCAAGGAGCAAATCATGATGAATAAAACATCAGGAGGACTTTTTCCTTCAGCAAAGATTAATGAGCTAAGTAATACATACAAAATTTCACAGATACTTAAGTTTACTTTCCAGGGACTTGTTCCTCTCCACAGGAGTCTCTGTGGGATAGTCAGGGTCTAGCAGATGTCCTGATTTGATGGAGAAACAGGACAAGCTAGAGACAGCCAATTTCCCTGTGCAGCTTTCGCGGTGCCCGCTGCAGGGCTGCTGGTGTAGACGGGTGAATCGGTCACGGCAGCCCCTTCACCATGGTGTGTTCTGGCCCCTGGTGCTTACTGTGTGGTCCAGGGACCACACTTCCTTGTGCCGGGACCGTGCCTTCCAGCCACGGCCAGGGTGATGGCTGCAGAGGACAGGCTGGGCAGCCCAGAGCCACAGTTACGGGAGGGTTTTCTGCCATTCCCCCTTCTCGGCCAGAGAGGAGACTTTCTGCCCCCTGACAAGGACAGTTTGTGCCACTGCCTTAGGAGAGCTGTGAGGACGTTACTTGGCATGTTCAGCCACTGGGGAAGGTCGGTTTTTCTCATCAATCCTAATTGTCTCTTTAATCAATCCAAAGCAGAATGAGGGGCTCCAATAGAAGCTTTTATCAAGGCACCAGGTACAAAGCTTATTTCCCTACTGAAATATTTAGTTTCTTTCTTGAATAGCACCTTTGCAGCAAAGACACCAAGGTCCTAGCATGACCCAAGCAGCCCCTTCCTCCCTGTTCTTGCTGGTGAATGCCCTGGCGATGGGCAGATCACCACGTCTGAGCCGCTGCTGCCTTGCTCTGGGCAGGCAGGCGATGCCATGTCCTTGGCTGGCTCCTGAGATGCTGCAGACAGTCTGACAGGTCCAGCTGGCTTTCCACTGGTGCCGGAGGCGGAGGCTTTCAGAAGAGCTGCTGGGATGCTGCCTGCAGGCAGGGAGCCCGGTGCAGGCAGTGCCACTGCCT
>NW_009599612.1:25243-47827 GCF_000690535.1 Cariama cristata | reverse complement strand
AGGGGCAGGAGCCGTACAGCTCAGCACGGCGGCTTGGAGGCAGCTGAAGGTGGTCAGAGGAGGAGACGGCGTGGGGAAGGCTCTGGGAAGGCGGAGGTGAGCGCGGCAGGGTAAGGCCGGCAGACCCTTCCCTGCGCCCGCAAACGGCAAAGGCGGCAGCGTCGGGCGGAGAGCCGGGGACAGCGAGCTGCCTGCCGCGTGCTGGAGAAGTCGGCTTGTTTGGAGCCAAACCTGGTTAAAATGGGAAGAGCTGGCAAGTGCATCTTGCATAGCGAGATGAACTAAACGGGAGTACACATGCCAGGGAGGAAGATTCAGCGTGGAGCATGTGCTAACTAGAAATAAACAGGCAGCTCCTGGGGCACGGGCTGTGTGCTCAGCAGCGGGTAGGGCAGGCAGCTCTCCCGTTTGCCCAGCTGTCTGGGGCGGCGTGGGGCAGAGCCTGTGCCGGGTGGCTGGAGGAGCCTTGGGGTGTCCTATGAGCCCTCCTGCTCAAAGACTGTATTTTGCATTTCCCAGAAATCAGTAGCGGCAGGTGCCAAGGACACACAGGACACAAGGGCTCAGACCACTCTGCAGCACCGTGGGCAGAGGGTGCCTTTAGGATTCTTTATTTCTTTTTGGTTGGAGTGTTACTAGCTGCCCACAGATTACAAAGCCATTGTATTTTACCACCATGTTCTCCTGTTGGATGATCACCAGCTTGGTGTTTGCCCTATTTCAATCCTGATTCAGAGAGAGGGAAATGGTATCTGCAGAAACAGCACACTCTTCAGCTGTTTGAATTGTTGAAGTTTTTACTGGCATCACAGGGCAGAAGCAGAAATGAAGTTACCACAACTGCAACACGTTCAGGCTGACATGGGACTCGCAGCCCCGATGAAGAAGAGGATAGAGATAAAATTCCTTGTAACCTGTGATCTCCTGGTTGCAGTTACTTGGCTGTTCAGAACCAAAGCGTGGTGGCAAGCAGCATCACTGGCTGTGTCCCCGGGCTCTGCCCCAGACCTGGCAGGCTGTGCTGCACCGGTGCAGGGGGATTTGGGTGCCCCTGGCTGCAGGGAGGGTGCGGGGTGCGCTGCCGGAGCTGGGGGGATGCTCTGCCCCTGGCAGCACCGCAGTTACCCGCTGCTTTCCTCTCTGCTTTTTCAGCACCAACTCCCGTCACCGACATCCGCACGGATAAAGTTGAGCAGAACAGCGGCTCCTTGTCGTGGCAGGAGCCGGGCTTCCCGACCACCAACGGCACCGAGTACGAGGTCAAGTACTACGAGAAGGTAGGCTCTGGGGACTGGCTCCGTCTCTCGGTCGTGCCTCAGCCCTCCCCAGCCGACTCCTGGGTCCTTCCCTCCCAGCCGGGTCTGCCCCTGGGGAGCGCGGTGCGGGGTCCGCCTGTGCCACCGGTCGAGGTCACCATCCGCCGCGTGAAGGTGGAGTGGTGGGAAAGGCAGGGAGCGCGTATCTGCGGACGGTGCTGTTGGGAAGATTTTACTGGCACCTGAAAGTAAGAGGAGCGCTTCAAATGGGGGTCAATAAGGTCTTTTCTTTTCCGACAGTGTTATGCGATCTGCTTATTCAATTTTTAGGAAATTTGGATTATTTGGTTTATGTTAATTAGTGTTTTTTTCCCCTATCTCTGCAGTAAGATTTCATCCAGTCCTAATGTTGACATCTCCCTAGGAGAAAAAGTAAAGATAATAATTTTCATTCTTTTTTTTTTTTTTAATGCGTTGGATTGCTTTTTTTCAAGGACATTAGGAATCTGAGGTTTGGGTGCTTGCCATTAGCCAGCTAGACAGGGACCGCTAAACCGTACTGGGTTTCTAAATCTTTGACAAGATGACACCTGTATTCATAGCCTGCTCTCTGGGGAAGTGTTGGACCTTGTGGTCCTCACCAGTTTAGGACAGAGGGCCACTGAACCCGTGACTTTGGTGAGCTGTGAGTGGTCTTCCACACAGGAGGGGACACAAGCAAACGTTTTTATGACAGTCTCTGAATTTTAAAAATAGCTGTTATTTGGTAGGTGCGGTGGCTTGAGAATTTTAGAAGAAATACCAGTGGGCAGAGAGCAGGGACAATGCTCTAAATCAAAATAAATGCAGTTTATGACACAGTTCTGCAAATTACCTTATCTGCACGTGCTCAGGCTTGTTATGAAACTGATTACATGTCAAGCAAACTGTGCAGGTGACATGTTGGCATTCTGTATTTAGAAACAAGCTACCTTGAAGCTGATTCATATTAATGTGATTTTCAGCATCTGATAGATTTGAAAGAAGGAATCTGTGGGTGAGGGCGAACACTGAAGCCCAAGATAGTAATTCCTGTGCAAATGGGCTGCAGCAACAAGATACTCAGGGTATGTGAAATGAGGAAACGTCCTGCTTAGGTAGGGAATTCAAACTATAGTTTAGCAACTATTAACTGAAATGAGGCTCTTGTTGCTGACATGAAAAAGCTGTACTTTAACTATGGAGATTTAAGGGAAAAAGCATATCAAATGGAAAATAGGTTTCACAGCGATGTCCCTGGCCCTGGAAGTGGCGCAGTGAACGGCTGCTGCCTGCGCCCGTGCCAGCTCGCGGGGCTGGGATGCTCGTCGGGGCTGGTCCCCGGCGTAACGAGGGAGCAGCACGTGCGTGTGGGATCTGAGAGAGGCCGATGCTGAAGCAGCGGGACGTGGCCCGGCCCTGCTCCCGGTGGAAAGTAGCCTCAGGTAACCGGAGTCTGGGCCTCATCTTCTCGTCGGGGAGCTTGTTTTGAAGTACCCGACATGGATGAGAAAACGATCTCTGATGGCGGCTGCACAAAAGCTTTGCGGGAGCTGGCAGGAGGTCTGGGGCTTGTTTTGCTTTGCAAATCATGGGGATCTGCTGCACTGGTGCGCGAAAGAGGTGCGAGTTGCCCAGCAGTCCCACTGGCCGTCTGGCCAGGCAGAGCCCACCCTGCCTTCACCACCTCCAGCAGCGGCTGCAGGAGCCGGGGGCTGCCCATCACACTCTCCCTTAGTCAAAGCAGAGAGATCTGTAGGTCGATGGGCAAGTGAATAAAATCCCAGGCAAGAAGACCATTGGCAAACCCACCTGCCAGCTTTGATTACTCAGCGTGTGCTAATACATGTGTGTTTACTCCAGGGCTCGAGTGACCGAAGCAGGGGAGTGGGAAGGGGCCGGACGGTGCCAGCAGCCGAGCCCCAGTGCGGGGGCAGGCGGGAGGAAAGGAGCCATGTGGGGTAGCACAGCTGCTCCCCACCACCCCGTCCTCCGCCCGTCTTCATAGCACATCATCTGGCTCTGTCTGCCATTTCATGCGACCTTTCCATGTAACTTCTATTGATGAGACATCTAGTAAATGTATTCTTTCTGTTGAAGGTTTTACGTTTAGATTGACTGTCCTGATGGGACCCAGAGGCGAAGCGAAGATACAGCTGTGCCGTGCCTGCTCTGTGGCACAGCTGTCAGTCCAGCTAGATCTCAGGTATCTCATTATTTCACAGGATCAGAGAGATCAGAGTTACTCAACTGTGAAAACCACATCAACAGCCGTGACGGTCAATAATCTGAAGCCTGGCACCCTTTATATTTTCCAAATCCGGACATCTTCCTCACCGGACTATGGAAACTACAACCCTAGTATAGAAGTGGAGACGCTGGCAGAGTGTAAGTGTTGGCAAGGCTCGTTGTCTCTTACACCTACAGCTGCAGACGTGAGGCTCTTTGAGCTAAGTCATGGGGATGCTGCTGCTCGCTGCTCCTGTCCCAGATGCTCTTGGTTTTGTGGAGCAGCATCCATTCTTCTGCTTCTGCCGCTCCACGTCTAAGAGCAGGTACTTCCCAGGACTTGCTTTTAATTGCATTTTCCTATTTGATTTTAACAAGGTTGCTACTGCTGGCCTACCCATCCTGGAGGTGTCTGTCCTCGCTATTCTCAGTGCAGCATCAGTGAGGGCAGCCAGTCTCTGGCTTCTCTCTGATGTAGAGACTGGGGACAGAGTCGCTGCTCTTTGACTGAGATTGCCCAAGAAAGTGCTTAGCAGAGCCAGAGCAACTGGGAGTTGTTTTGCCTTGGTGTGATGTTAGTGCTGGCACAGATCTCATCAGGTCCCTTTAACAGGGCCACCAAACAGGTGCTGGAAGGGAGCAAGTGTCAGTCCTTGCCAGCATAACTGCCGAGGGCGCAATCCTGCCCGGCTCTGCAAAGCTGTGCAGCCCACAGCGGGCACTGCAGAGATGAGGTGGGCAGCTGCACAGGCTGCAGCAGAGGAGGCAAGACCAGCCTGGAGATCCAGCTGGCCTTGGATGCGTGCCCCAGATAGGAGATGACTGCTTACCCCCACTGCTGTCCTGGCTCATGAGGCACTTGGCTTGTTAGCTGCTTGGCTGAATAAGGTCAGCCAGCATCAGTGTTATTTGCTGGGGCTTTTCCTTTTCACAGTTTTCATTCATAACTATAGTCCAGAAGCATCTTATTTCACTGACTAAAAGAGGGCTTGGAGAGATGGTAGGGCTTCAGCTTAATAACCCACCCTGGCTAGAAATGAAAGCCCTGAGATGGCTGGCTCAGTACGACTCTCACAGATTGTGTTTAACAGGGCTTTAAATTGCATCCATTTGCCACACAGAAGACATTTTCAGAAAGAATTGAAGCCAATAAAAATTTTATATAGAATGTAGCTTTCTATAACCCCTGTTTGCAAAAGCAGGAAGGGAAGGGATTAATGTAATGAAGGAAAACTATTTGTAAGCCATAAATTTTAATATGACCCTCTGATAATCAGGAACCTTTCCTTACTGCTGATTATCAAAACCAGGAGCCCTGTGTGGCAGTGCTGGGGTTGCTCCATCCGTGCCTGCAGCACTGCCCTGCATGTTGGTCTGATTGCGCACCAGCTCGAGCTCTTAAAACCGAACCAGAATGTGAATTATTGTGAGGATGGTGAAAAGGAGCCTGGCGCTGCAGGTGAAATGTCCCACAGCCTTGCTGGAGGATGCAGGCTGGCACCGGGAGGAGCGGACGGGGCTGCCCCATGCCTTGGACCTGCCCCAGGGCGCATTGCTGACCGGCTCTGCTTCCCTCCCGTAGTGACGGTGGCCTCCAGCGAGCAGAACCCTGTCCTCATCATCGCGGTGGTGGCCATCACGGGGCTGACGGTGCTGGTGTCTATGGTGATCGGCATGATGGTCTGGAGGAGGTGAGCGGAGCTGTGGCTGAGCCGAAGTTCGGGGCTGGGGCAGGGGAGGAGGACCGAAGCGAAGCCCCCACAGCAGAGGCTCTCGGGAGCACAGGGCAGCGCTGGCTTGAAGTGTTGGAGCTGGGTTGAACTGCCTGCTGGCTCCTCATGCCGTGGGGCTGGACTCTGTTCCCATGCAATGTGACTTGATGCTTGTATACCCAGCAAGAGGCTGCTGCCCAGATAACAGTGTGCATCTTCATTCTCGTTGCAGACAGTGTGGGTACAGCAAAGCCAGCCAGGACGGGGATGAGGAGCTGTACTTCCATTGTAAGTGAAGTCTGCCACTGTGGCTGGTACAACTGTGTGGGGATCCTTGTATTTATTGCTATTAATAGCCCAGCTCCTGACAAAGCAGCCCTGAGCCCTTGCTTTTGAAGTGTTGTCATCCCGCATTATCCCCAAGCAGGGGCTCAGCACAGCGAGGCTCTCTGGGGACAGCAGGCTTGACAGCTTCCTACGCCAGTGTCCATCCTTCCCGCACACAGGTCACTGCCATGCCGAAGGAAATGGGGATGCTTTCAGCTTTCCATGGGGTGTATGAATTATTCCATCAGCTTTTCACAAACAGCTACATGAGAATACAGCTTTGTTTTCTGGGGCTACTCTTGATTATTGAGCAGCAGTAATTTTACAGACAACAGTTGTCAAAGGAAATTCAGATGTCAGGATTGATGAGTTTATTTGATTCCTGGCATATGCCCATGAAGCACACACATGCTCTTCTGCTCCCTGAAGCATTTCAGAAGCAGCAGAGCCCGCATGCTTCTCAGATGCAGCTTGGCCATTTCACCTGGCTTTGAAGGGCCTCGCACTGCTGAGCTGCCCTTGGGAGTTTGCCGAAGATTTTCTGTGCAGGGCGAGGGGAGTGCAGGAGCTGCCCGGTCTCAGGAAGGCAAATGGAGCCGAGGAGGAAGGGGGAAGCCTGGCATGGGGTGACCCCTTCCCAGGGGCAGCGTGCTCTGCCGTTTGCCCGTGCACTGGTGCTGGACGGGCCAAGCAGCTCGTGCAAAACATCAGTCATCCTCCTTGCCTTGTCCGGGGAGAGGAGGAGATGTGGCAGCGCTCTAGCAGGGGCCTGGCGAGCGGCAGAGCTGATGTGCTTTGGCCGTTGTTTTGGCTGTTCGTTTTCAGGAAATCTGAATTAGAGTTTTGAGGAAGCCGCAGCAAGCAAGCGGCCGTTTTCCCTCTGGAGCTTTGCAAGGGCTCCGTAAGCGGGTCAGCCTCTTTCCGCACAGCTCTCCTGGATGTGCTCCCAGGCAGGGTCGCTTGCAGCAGATGGCAGGCGCCTGTGGGAGGTATTTTGCTGCCCATGACGCTAATCGAGGGGGCCTGGAACATGGCTGTTGTTCGTGATTATAATTATCTCTTCTAGAGTTCTTGAACTGAGATGATTTGGATACCTGAGGATTAGCACAGGTGGCAGACAGGCTCAGTCCGGGAGGGACCTGCACTGAAGTGAAGGAGCTGCTGTCCTTTAACCCAGGGGTTGTGGCAGTGGAGCGGAGTGATTAGGATAATTTAATCCCACAAGAAATTTCCTAGCAACCTTAAAGCTGAGTCTTTTGCTTTGCTTATAAAAAGGTGGCAATTAAGTCCAGCCAGCAGACCTGGGGATGGATAACCTGGGAGAATGTTTCCTGGGACAAGTAGACTGGAGCTCTACCAAGCCTTTCTCATGCGCCCTTTCTGCCTTTCCTGCTTTCCTGCAGTTAAAATACCAACCAGGAGGACGTACATCGACCCTGACACTTGTGAAGACCCCATACAGGCCGTGCACCTCTTTGCCAAAGAGCTGGATAACGCTAGTATTAAAATTGAGAGGATCATTGGGACAGGCAAGTTCCTCCTCGCCAGGCCCTCTGCGGAGGTGGCTGTGCCGCGGGGCGGTGGCTGTGCTCAGCCGGAGCACTCCCCTCTCGCCCCCGGTGCCACGGCATTGCTGCTGGGGTCCTGCCTGACCCGCAGTGCTGTGGGTGCGTGCCGGCCCTCCCGCTGCTGCCCGCGGGCTCTGCCCGCCTTGCCCGTGTCTGTCAAGGCAGCTCCTCATCCTCTGGTACCGTCAGCACTGTGGACCTTTGCTCTTCATCTTGTCTCAGGGGGGTACGTGCTTGCAGCGGGGAGATGGGACTGGGGCTGGTGAGTATTTTGTTCAGGAGCTCGATTTCTCATTCTCATTCGTTTTTCTGAGGCACTAAGTACAGCCAAACGAGTGACGTGTGGACCAGAAAACATCAACAATTATCTGCATCTGGGCAGTTTGACAGCAGCATGAAAACTATTTATAAATATGTGAACCTAATGATTTATTGATTTTCATCAACTTCACTGCCTAAAACTTAAAAGCGAATTAAAATCCCCTCACTGGGCCCCAGAGCCTTAGTCACTAATGTGTGCCAGAGCATGGGAAACGTGATTATTCTTTGTCGTTTCTTTTCCTAAAGATAAATTCAGCTGCAGAAAAAGAAGAGGTGGAGGAAGGGAAGAGGGAAGGGCTTGCCCACCAGCTTAAAGGACAGTGTTGAAGGGAAGAGGACACTGGGGAGAATCTTCTCATGGGGAAAAAGCACAATATGCATTTGAGCGGAGTGTGGAGAGGATGGCTTAGGGATGTAGGAAAAGGAGGAAGAAATAGCATTGTATTATCAAGCATTTTTGGTATCACATGCTGATGCTAAACTTGTGTGAAGTGTTGTGTGTTCAACAAAGGTGGGGAAGATGGTAAAACAGACTCTGCGAGGGAAGCTTGCAGCCATGCAGGGCTCCATGTGTTTCAGAGTTTATGGATTGGCAAATCGTCTGATTAGTGATGGGGAAGTCTTGCTTGTCTACACAGCAAGACACATCACTTGTGCTACAGGAATGCACCTTATGGTCCCAAAGCAAGGAAAATATCCCCTAAAGGGAAGCTGACTTCCCAGAAGAAAACTGCTGCCCTTTGCTTTGTAGCCGGTGTATATATATAACCTGTCTTTATAGTGCATTGCAACAGCTCAGTAAAACATCGCTCTTACAGAACGGTACCAAAAGCCGTGAAGAAGCCATGAAGTCAGCTGGCAGGTAGCTCATTCTTTCGTGGTCTGGAAAAGGCAGAGGGATCTGTGACGGCGCACAAAGGAGTGATGTGAATGTGATTGCAGGGGGTCCTCTGGGAAGGTGCAGTGCTGAGCAGCGGGATGTCCTACCATGGGTGCTGTTTAACTCATCTCTGCTCCGCAGGAGAGTTTGGAGAAATCTGCCGGGGATGCCTGAAGCTGCCGAGCAAGCGAGAGCTGCCAGTGGCGATCCAGACCCTGCGGGCAGGGTGCTCGGAGAAGCAGCAGCGCTCCTTCCTGGGGGAAGCATGCACCATGGGCCAGTTCGATCACTCCAACGTCATCCGCCTGGAGGGGGTCGTCACCAGAGGTAAGGGGGGTCCTGGGCTGTACAACACAGGGCAGCCCGAGCAACATGCAGCGGAGGAAGGCTCCTGTGCAGGCAATGTGCTTAAGCTGTCGCTTTGGAGTGATGACCTGGTGCTGGAGGTGCAGTACTGCTGGCTCTCTGGAAATCAGGTGTTTCCTTATGTATTAGCTATTTTAGCATTCTGATGATTAATTAAATGCTTACAGCTAGATTAATAAATCCAGGTAGTACGACTGGCTTAGCAGAAAAAAATGTGCACTCTTAATAAAAGCAAATTGAAGTAAGGTTCTGTCAGTAAAACAGATGACTCTGCTCCCAGCTCTCGGGGGAATGTGTGCGCTGAACTAGCCTGCAGATGCTGTACTTAAATGGATATTCATGTAAATCCAAAGAAACGTGAGCACGTGTGCAGATTATAACTAGCCTTTTTATTAGGTGAGGAAGTATTTCTGTCCTGAGTCTTAGACTGAGCTGGTTGCTTTTGCTGTCACTAAGTAGTGCTGTCCTCCTTTGTGATGTAGTTCAGTGTCCTGATAAAAGAAACCTCTGATATTGGGATCCAGTGGGATCCCAGCTGGGAATGACAAGAAAGCCTCGGACCCACTGCTCATTGCAAACTGTCTGAGATAAAGCCCTTGTCTCCCTTAATAGCCAGGCGGTGCAGGCTGACCGCGTGTGAGGTTAGCACCCAGATTTCCAGCACCCGCAGTGTCAGAACTGCCTGAGCACTGGGCAGGACTCACGCAGTGCTCCTTGTCTGTCTGTGCAGGGAGTACCATGATGATAGTGATGGAGTACATGGGGAATGGCATGCTGGACTCTTTTCTCAGGGTGAGTGCTGCGGGAGCCAGTGGTAACTGCGGGGGTCTGCCCCACACGGGCTCTGCTGGCAGTGCCCCCTCGAGCTGGGCATTACTCACCTTTGGCTTTTCCTCCTCTTTTCTTACAGAAACATGAGGGACAGTTCACGGCCACCCAGCTCATTTGCATGTTGCAGGGGATTGCCTCTGGCATGAAGTACCTGGCAGAGATGGGTTACATACATAAAAGCCTTGCTGCCCACAAAGTCCTCGTGAACAGCAGCCTGGCTTGCAAAATAACTGGTTTCAGACAGCCACAAGACGATAAGATGGAGACCATCTTCTCCACCATGGTAAGCTGCATTTTCAAATTCTGTTGTCAACATTCACCGAAAGCAAAATGCTGACAGAACAGCTACAAAACGTCCGTGGAGGTGGATCTCCCTGGCTGCAATGCGTGGCCATGGCCAGGAGCGTTTGGACTGGGGCCTGGTGTCACTGGAGAGGTTTGCAGCCTGTTCTGAATGCCGAATAAGGCTCAGATCCAAAGCCGGCCAGCTTCCGCAGGTGGAGTTAATAAGACTTACAGCAATCTTACTCCAGAACCAATATTTTTCCTAGCCCCCGTTCTCTTCCTCATGTATGAATGCAGGCTCTGCATCTTAACATCTTCTTTCTCAGCTAGAAATCAAATGCGTTCAGCGAGGGAACTGCACAGCAGCTGCCCATCACTGCTCTTCCTCTGGCTGCAACCCTGCCACACGTCTGCGCAAACTGGCAGAGAGGTGGTGGGTGGCTGGAGGAAGCCTTGGCAGCCTCAGGGTTCCTTATGTCTGTTTTATTGCTTGTAATGAAATTCATGGTTTTCAATTAAGAATTTAAGTCCTGCTTGATTCACACTTCAGCTCGCCAGCTCTTCTAGCCAGTGCGTCTCCCGAATTCCTGCACGCACTTGGAAAAGCTGCCCGGGAGCCCTTGGGTGCGGAGCCAGGGGGCTGCCCCTGCCCGCCGGGCTGGCCTCTGGACCCCTGAGGCCCTGCAGCCCCTCGCTGGCGCTGGCTCTCCCTCCCTGCTCCTTTCACACACCACTTCAGCGTGTTTCACTTGAGAGTGCATCGATGCATTTTAACTGCATAGCAATAAGATGTATTTCATTTGGTACCCCGCAGCCGCCCAATATCAGCTGGGGATGTTAGCGCATCACGTTAACCAGGCATTAATATTTTAAAGGGCATTGATTCCTCAATCAAATGAGCACTTACTGTTTGCAGGGAGCGCTGGGCAGCGCCAAGGAGGCAGCAGTTGACGTGCGCTGCCTGCAGGGACCCGGTGCCTGTGTCCCAGAGCAGGGTATGGGCATCCCAGGGGGAAGAGCCTGTTTGCAGGGTTCAGCCCACGCTCTGCCAGGAGCTGCCATCACTTGCCAGCTCTGAGCAGGCTGGTGCAGGAAAGAGTCTTGGAAAACTTTTTCAGCTGTTATCACTAGCTGCAAGGAGGCACGTTCGGTGTGCTCCGTAGGGAGAGCACTGCTGTCCCGAAGAGTCCCCGGCAGAGCGCAGTTCCCGCTGGCTGGATGTGGCGAGTGTTGCCTGCAGAGCTGTAGCTCAGCCGTGGCTGTCATGCTGCAAAGCTCTTGAGCAGAGTTGCCCTGGTGCTGGTGAGCCAGTGGGTACAGGGCAGCCTGCTGAGCAAGAGGGATGGAGACACCAGCAGGAGCCCTGGCTTCTCCCACAGTGGTGCGGTGAGGCTGTGGCTTTGGGGTCAAGGTCTCCCCACTGTTAATTGCAATTAGCTACGGTCTCTGTCACCTGCTTCCCCTAGTGCATCCAGAGGGCTCTGCAGATGCCGAGATGGAGATTGCTAATTACAGGAGAGAAAGCCAGGGTGGAGGGACTGCATGTTTGTGCAACTCTGAAATGGTTTTCGTTAAATATTAACGTATAAAATGCCATCAGCTCTTGCCAGAGACATTTTCCTCTCCCATGAATATTTCAGGACTCACACTCCCATGTAGCATACACTTACATTGCATCGCATGGCCATTTGAAAACAAATCGAGGCAGAAGTTTTCTCTTAGTACCAATCCTGCATGTGGCACATGGACTTGCTTGGTGTCGCCTGGGAATCGCGTGCATTGGCTACATCCCGCTGTGCGAATGCGTCATTTCTCCTCTTCTGCCTGTCCAGCGTGGGAAGAGCCTGGTGCTGTGGTCAGCCCCAGAAGCCATCCGGTATCACCACTTCAGTCCGGCCAGCGACGTGTGGAGCTTCGGCATCGTCATGTGGGAAGTCATGTCCTACGGCGAGAGACCCTACTGGGACATGTCCAACCAGGATGTGAGTCCCCAGCGGTGGTGCGGTAGATGACGATGTTGCCATTGCTAATGGTGTGCAGGTGGCTCCACGGTGCGTGGAGGAGCTGCTGCTGCTCACCAGGCAGGGCGTGAGGAGGGAGGTTTGCCCCAGGGGTTTGCCTGTGATCTGCATCCCAGTGCCTGACCACATCCCCTCACCTCCTCTGCCCTCCTGCCACTGCAGGTGATGAAGGCTGTGGAGGACGGGTTCCGCCTGCCCTCCCCGGTGAACTGCCAGCCCCCTCTGCACCAGCTCATGCTCGACTGCTGGCAGAAAGACCGCAGCCAGAGACCCAAGTTCTCGCACATCCACAACATCCTGAGCAAGTTGGTGCAGAGCCCGGAGCCCCCAAAGTGCCCCAGCTCCACGTGCACCAGGTGACCACCCTCTTGCTTTGCTGCCTGTTTTTCTGCTTTGCCCACCAGTTCCCACTCAGGCGTGCCATGCCCTGCTCCCTCCTCACCACCCCGATTTGTTGGCAGGTCCCACAGCACGTCCATCCCCCTCACCGAGCGTACCTTCTCAGCCTTCCCATCTTTCAGCTCCGTAGGCGAGTGGCTGGACGCGATAGAAATGGGCAGGTACAAAGACAACTTCACCGCTGCTGGCTACTGCTACCTGGAATCGGTGGCCAGGATGACAGCTCAGTAAGTGAATTGGTTTCCTGGCTATAACCTGTTGCTGCGTGCAGCGTGAGTGAGCTCTGCTTTGCAGTCACAGTCAGGCATCGCTAAACGAGAGGACGGCTCTTCTGAAACGTGTCTGTAAGAGCTCACTGGCATGGGTTGGGCTGTGTGTGTTGTGCATCTCAGTTGCTTGGTTTTGAAGCTGAAATTTAAACCTAGAGTTTGTGACTTTAACCTCTCGTTTCTGACAAGAGTAGTGTTCCTCGTCCCTTCCAGAAAGCAGTCTCAAATCTAATGTAATTTACTGGTAACGTGTTATGCAGGCAGCACAGGGTGGCAGGGTCAGGAGCCATATCACACCTGTCATGCTGCAGGCTTGTGTTACCCCTGGATTCCCAGTCAGGGTCCGTATTGCTTTGGCTGGGACAACCGGTTGGGGATTTCTTACTCTGGCAGGTCTGAAACCTGCGCTGCCCTTGCCTGGGAGCTGTTGGTGTCAGGGCACTTTAAAGTTAGGGCTTGTTTTTCACGGCTGATGTGTGGTTCGTTTTGCAGAGATGTCCTCAGCCTGGGGATCACGCTGGCGGAGCACCAGAATACCATCCTGAGCGGAATCCAGACTCTCCGGGCACAGGTGATCCAAATGCATGGCCGAGGCGTGCAGGTGTGAAGCAGCCCCCCGCAGAGGTGCAGAGCACTGAGCCGGCGCTCCCGGGGAGGAGACAGACAGCTGGCCCCGAAAGGACCAAGTCTCTGAAACTTCACAGTTTCAGGTGGGATGTAGGAATCACTGGGCTGCTGCCAAACAAGTCATTCCATGTGGCAAGAGAGCAGGGCTTCCCGTCCCCTGTGCTGGGGAAGCCAAGGATGCCTGGGACGCGTGCGGTGTGCCTAGGTGGATGTGGCTCTCCCTAGCACTGTTTTGTAAGATGCCATTTCATATGGTAATTAGGTTAACAGGGTGGATGGACACTTGCGCACTGTCTTAATCCAGAGCTGACAGCATTTTTGTATCTAGCATCCTACTGGTGAAATCCATGGGTATTTTTATACAAGCTGACATGTTCTAGCAACCCCACAAGCAGCTTTTATTGCTTTTATTTTTAGAGACCAGAGCACAGCTCACACCCAGTGCCCAACTTCTGGAAGGTGACTTTCCCCATCTGCTATGCTGAAGGAAACTTTCCCAGCTGCGTCCCTTCTGCTCCAAGAGTTACTTCACTGAGTCTTGACACCACAGTTGGTGAACAAAACCAAATATTCTCCGCTAAAGTGCAGAGCAAATGGTGCTGAATGTTTCTAAGGCTCTCTTGACAAGACAATTTCAGGGGAAGAAATGAAAAGCTTTGAAGAGAGCCAATAGCCAATAAAGGTCAAGCAATGGAGCCCTTGGGCTGCCCTGCTGATGCTTTCAGCCTTCACTGCCTTTTGTGCAGGTCCTGGTCCCTCATTTTACTGCTGGAGCCCAGCTGTAGGGTGGGAGCTTACAGACCAGAGCAACAGCAGGCAGCACACTGCTGCCCACGGGCGGACTGGCCCACAGGCAGAGACCTGGTGCCCACGCAGGACTGATGCTAAAGCATCTGTTGCTGCTTTAGCCTCTCTTCACTGCTTCCTGCCTTGCAGTTTTGTGGGCAAAGCATCCTGCATCTTGCCTTCGCTGGCTTCGTGGGCAGCTGTGATGGGCTCTGACTGCTGTCCCTAGGCTGCAGAGCAAAGCAGGCAGAGCATCACGGTGTGCCCACAGCCGTGGGCTGATGCCAGAGCCTGGGGCCTCCCTGCTGTCAGCTGAGCTGGAGCACCCTGCTCAGAGGTGTCCGCTCTACCTCAAAGCCGTAGATGGACGAGTGCTCTTCCCTCTTTAGGTCCAGAAGATTTTGCAGGGAAAAAGGTTTTATGAACAGCACTAATTCAACCTACAGTGGCAGAAAGGAACCTCCCAATTCAACCTGGATGAAAACCCAGGAATTGGTTTGGGGTCAGAGAGACAGTGGGGCATGGCTGTGCTTGAGGGGGATGCTGTCTGCCCTGGCAGCCTACGCCTGGCTGCTGGAAGGGCCGCCTCAGCTGCGGCGAGTGCCCTTCCCGTCCTCCTCCTGCTGCCCTGTGCCGGTCGGGAGCAGGGAAGGGAAAGGCAGCAGTCTGCCTGGGCGTCAGTTTTCCACCACAGGTTAATGGCTGGGTGGAGGCTGCTGCCCGAGGGCTGCAGTGCCCACGCGCCCCATGGCACCCCCAGCCTCTGCGGTGGGGCCCACCCTGGTCTGGGCATTTGAGGTGGCTGCAGGGGCTGTGCCGAAGGATGCTGGGGCTTGGGCAGAACTGACCGTTGCGTCTCTGGATCCCTGAAATCCCGCCATGCGATCCAGGCAAACCAGGGCACATCGGCACTTTATTTTATTGCAGATGGTAGCACAGTACTGCCTGCCTTGCGCGCTGGCAGCTCCCACTGATGCAGGCCTGATCCTTGATGGAAGACATAAATAGCATCTGCTTAATAATACAAGTTTCCTTGAAGTTAGTTAATTAAATGGGTCTTTGCAGCCTTGTACAGAGTTTTGTGGGCCTTTTATTATCATCTGTAAGTATTGCAATTGAATTATTAATCATGAAAGGCAAAGATTTACAAAGCGAATGAATGCTATGGGAGATATTCACAGTGCAGCTGGAAATCTGTTCGAGTCACATTGTCCTATTAGCCTGCTCCAAGAGGATGAGGATCTAAATGACGATTGAGCGAAGGGCCCTAAGGTAGCATCTCATGGGGCCAGCACATCGCCTGCCCTGTCCGGGCGTCTTCCTTCTCTCATGGTCGTGTGGTCAAGCCGAGCAGCACGACTGTAGGGGCTAGTGGCTGTCCTGGGCCCACTGGCCTTTACAGGACATGTTACCATAGAGATCCAGCTTCTGCTTAGCGAAGCCTCATTGACGGTGGTTTCCTTTTCACCGACCCTCGGGCTCTTCTGGCTCGGCTGCATGGCCAGGCTGGGTCCAGGAGTGCTGAAGACTGACAAGATTTCCCTTTTTTCAGATATTTTAGCTTGATTGCATCAGAGATCAGAACTCTCTGCCTGAACTTCACCGACCAGTGGTCTCAAGAAGGTGCTAGCTAATACTGTTTTATCAATGTTCCACCTGGTGCGGGTGCTCCCAGGCAGTGCTGTGGTGAGCACAACGTGCTCCCAGCCGCGCTTGCGTCCCGCAGCCCCGGTGGTGCAGGCTGGCAAGGAGAAGGGCACCTTCCCCTGAGCAGGTTTTGAGCTCTCGGTAGCAAACACGAAGAGGAGCGTGAGCTGACACAGACATGCATGTGCAGAGCTCGAGACAGGAATGCTCGCTCTGCGGGACCCGGAGCTGCCATCGGTCTGTGGGTGCAGACGGAGCCCCCCCGGCAGCGAGCGAGTGCTGGGCGCACTCCAGGGAGATTGCTGCTCTCCGGGGTAAACAAGCTCTCTCCTTCCTGCCACCTCTGCAATTTAAGCAACATTCCCCAGTGTCACTTGGTTAGTTTTTTTTAACAGAAATAATTTCTCTTTAAGTTTGGCCCTTGTCCGCTCTGGTTGGTCACTCGCCGTCCTGCTGTTTCACACCCAGAAGAGTAATAATGGTGAATGGAAACCTTCATTTGGTAGAAAAGCCGGATCCCAAGGATCAAGTGCAATTTGTATGCTCTTTATGTTTACATTTTATCTATAGAGAAAGTATATTATAGTTCTGTAGGCGGAGAGTTGAACCAACTTAATTCCGGATCCTCGCCCCCATCTCCCTGCTCTTGTCCTATCCGCCGGTATTTCCAGCAGCCTCCCTCATCGGGATGCAGGGAGCTGTGCTGGGAACTCACTGCCATAGGGGCTGGCTGTGGGTTGGTGCAGCTGCTTTCAAGGAGGTCTGGGGAAATCTAGGGCTTGGTGACGAGGTGACAGAGTGCTTCAGCATCTGACAAACAGACCTGGCCATCAGCAGGCAGTGGCATATTCCTCTTGAACCCCCCAGAGCAGACCCTAACTCCAAAGTTATGGAAGCGAGGAGTGCCCGCGGCCGCTCTCAGAGCTGCTGGGATCTGGTCCTCAGTCCCTCTGAATGCTGCTTAAGCTGTGCTGAGGTTTCTCTCTCCAGCTATCTGGAGTCATGGCAGTTTCTCCTGGGCTGCAGTGACGGGTGGCTTGCCGGGAGCCGTGGGTCCCTTGGGAAGCTGCCGTGGCCGCACGGGCAGGGGTCCCTGCCCTCCCACAGCAGCTGAGCTCTGCACAGGGCTGGGCAGCCCTGCAGCTTCCTATGCTATTTGCTTGTGTAGTTGTATGATGCTCACTCTGTGCTAGGGTACTCCAAGTGAAAATGAGACCATCTTTCAATCATTTCTTTAGTGTTTCCCCCACTGAATTAGGTTCCCATACTACATTCTGTAGCACAATCAGAACTGAAGGTGTAATTTCTTTGTCTGAGTCTCTCTAGCTGCTCCCAAAAGAAATTTCGTGTTTAATTACTTTTCTGACTTAGTCTGGTGAGGGACATGGACGTCGTGTTTCAGAAAGCTGTTTCTTTTAGACAGTATGGTTCTGTGGTTGTGACCGTCCTCTAACTCAGCGGAAAGAAGAGGTATTTGCTTTCCTGGCTTCTCCTTCAAGAAATAAAAGAAAAAGCACATAATGGAAATATGCTTCCTAGCCTAGCTTGTTGCAATAATAAACACTTTTAATTGAGTTCCTCATCAACACTGAAGATAATAAAATGAGCAGATTAAGCTATAGATTGTTGTTATGATTTTAAAATTAACTTGCATCCTCTCAGCACCTCTCTTTGGGGAAGTATTCAATGCCTTATAATTAAATTAATTAGCAACACTGTTTTGGAGCTGCTCAGCCAAGGGAAATGCCTCAAAATTGTTTCAGTCTCTGCCCATCTGGCCTCTGAGACAGTGCAAGGCTCCTTCCTCCTCCCTTGGCTGTGGGATCACAGCCCCGATCGCATTGGTGCTAATAAGGGCTTGGGACGGGCCGAGCACACTTACCTCTGCAGCTGCGTTGGTGTTCGTTGGCTTGTTAACAGAAGAGAAAATGAGTGTTTTGTAATCTGCGGCCTTTGCTGGAGCTAATAAATACAGTTACGAGAGGATTAGATTTTAGATGTTCAGGCAGAGTGGAGGCCAGTTGTAAATTAGAGGAGCAGTGCAAGTGAGTTTGTCTACGCTTGTGTGCAGACAGGACCGTCGCCGTTCTTGCGTGGAGGGGAAGCAGCTGGAAAGCAACCCCGATGGCTGGGTGCGTGCTGTCGGTGCCTCGTGACTGCAAAGCCGGGCACTTTCCGTCGTGTGTCCTCTGGAAGAGCAGCGCAGCAGCGGTGCCTGTCAGCAGCCAACGGCCGGCTGCTTTTCAGGGGGCAGCGACAGGGACGTGGTGTCCAGCCTGGCGTTTGGGGTGCTGGACAGCACGCTTTGCTGCCCTGAGACAGTAGCAGGAAACCTCCTGTTCCTGGGCTTTGCTTGATACTGCTCCTGGGCATGTTTCTACCAGGTGTTCTTCTCTGCCAGTGGGAAAAGGCACAGCGCAGCCTCTCCTGGGTGGCTGCAGAGCGATTCCAGCTGCTCGCTGCAGCTCCGCTCTGCAGGAGGGACCCTTTCCCCTGAGCTCCCTCACCTGCAGTCCCCGAATCTCCCCTGCTGTGTCGTCCCTTGTTTTCCGTGAGGTCAGAAGGATGGAGCCTAACGGCACAGCCGATCTGTGCGCTGCATCCCGCACAGCAAGGCGTAGCACCTGCAGGATCAGGCCCTGTGGGGCTACAGGGGTGTGTGAGTGAGGGGGGACAAGGGACATGTGTCCATTCCCAGGGATGGCCGATGGTCTGAGGCAGCATTAGGGTAGGAACAACGTGCTGGAGCCAGAATTTGGGGAACTCCGGCCGCAGCCTGACGTGGTGCTGCTCGGCGCGGGCAGGACACGTGGCTTCAGCATCGCTAGCACCCTGCAACACCCCCCTCGCGTGAAACCAAAACTGGAATCAAGTTGGTTCATCTCCATATGCTCTTTGATATTCATTAACCATGTGTTATATACTGTAAATACATACTTGAGAAGTCAATATATATTTTTATAAGCTTGAAACAAATGTAATATAATATCATAAGGGACACTGTGCACATTTCATGTTTGAACTATAGTCAGACATCTCCAGGGAATCACAGTTGGTTTGGAATAATAATAATAAATAGTAATAAAGATCTATTGACATTTTTGTTAATTTTGTATTTATTGAGCTATGTTTGAAGATTGCAATAATGAGATATCTAAATACCCAAGTAAAAACAACCACTAATTCTGCCCTGGCTTGTCCGTCTGGGTCATTTCAGGTGTTCTGATGAGAAGTACCACTTTAGCAAGGGTAGCAGGTGTCGGGTAAGGAATAGTTTTAGTAGCAGCAAGGTGTGAAATGATGCATTGTTTTATTAAATAGCATGTGTGCTAAGATGAGAACCTTTGCCTCTGCTGCAGATGTGGCAGCAGCAGTGGAATTCAGGATGGTGGTTTCTTGCTATTGACACTTTGTTAGCAGGAAAAAAACCACACATTACTTAACTAGTACGGGGTGTGTGTGTTGTGGACAGAAGGGTCCATCGGTTGGCCTGTCAGGCCAGATGCTGTTTGGGCAGGCAGGAATCCCTCCCGTCGCCCTGAGGACCAGATAACCTTGGAAGTGCTCACAGTACGGAGCTGTCAATACAAGTGCAATTGTCAGTCTAATATACGTGTTGCTGTGTAAGTGTGGGGATGCTGCTGAGCAGAGGGAAAACACTGCAGAGTTACTGTGCTCAAGGCATGCAATTAATTGTCTAATTGAGTAAATGAAAACACTGTATGGCCAGCATGTTAAATGCAAACACTGCACAAACAATAATATTTAGAAATAGCTCGATGCGACTCTCGCTAGCTCACGTTTCTCTTTTTCTTAGGCTGCTTAATGCCAAAGAACATGTACAAAAGCCTCGTTTCGGTATGCTGACAACAGTGACAGCTGCTAGGAAAAAGGAACTGAATGGGTGCTTAAAATGAGTGAAAGTCTATTTGCCTTCTGTTGATCAATTAATTCAGCCAGTCTTCCCTAGGAGCCTGGCCAGGGCAATATTGGCACTATAAAGAAATAATTAGAGCTCTGAAGCAGGCTTATGAATAGTGGATTGCAAGTTACAGCCAAGCAAATGTATTTTTTGCCTGGTTATCTGCACTCGTGCCTCCTGTGGTCCGTGGGTGATGGTTTTACATCTCTTCTGTGACCTTCCTGGCACGGTCTCGGCTGGGAGCTGTGGGACATCTCCCCTCCTGGCTGCGACAGAGGGGCTGGGGACCCCTGTACTGCCGGGGGCTGGTGGTGGGGGGGCCTCTGTGTGTTTGGCCCCGCGACACTCCCGTGGTGCCTGGGCAGGGGCGGCTCCCCCAGGGAACGTGCCAGGCGACGGCTGCAGCATGCTGCGTAAATCGAGCCATTAATAATTGAGATCATGTCATACGGAAACAAGTCTGCCGTCGGCTGCATGTGGTGGCTCGCAGATAGCCGGGAAATCAGCAGCTGCCTCCCTGTGCACCAGGAAAGGTCAGTGTGAAAGACGGTCGGAGCGGGGCAGACACCGGCCACAGCTCCATGCCATGAGTCCCCGGCCACCGACATGGGAACCAGCAGCTCTGGGCCCCTTCCCAGGTCTAAGCCTTAGTCCCGGCTTTCAGACTCAGGAGCCCTTCTGTCTGCCCTGGCAGGTTTGAGCTCATCTCACTTGATGTGTGAAGAGTGGAAAACAATAAATATAATGAAGGTAATTGCCCAGAAATAAGTTGTTACACACCTGTATAATTAGCTGGAATTTATTAATGGCACGAAAGGGTCTCTTTCCCGTCTGCCACCCAGGGAGCAGAGTTCTCTGGCTGTCCCACCGCAGGTCCACGCTTGAGCAGTTCCCTGCATTGCCTACTACGGAGGCAGATTTTCTGGCTTATTGGGTCAAGCTGCGGCACTGAGCAGTGTCAGCGTCTCCCTGTCCTGTTTGAGTTGGAAGCTTTGTCTTTATAACTTAGTGCTCACAGTTTTACGACTGCCCTGTTGCAGTGATGGATTGCATGGGCTGACATTGAAGCTGCTGCTCCTTCTTCCCCCACCCTCTGCTGATGCACCTGACCAGACTGCAAATATTTTCTGTACAACGGACCAGAGAAAACCTCTCTCCATCTAATTCTACTTCCTTGATCCGCAGGTTTGAGGGGAAAATTACAGCCTGGTCTGCAATTGTGCATGTGTCTTGTATATCCAGCAATGGACTTACCAGCTTCTGACACATGCCGCATCCTTGAGGAAGAAAACTAGCTCTGGAAAATGTCTGGAAAATCATAGCAAACAGCTTGGCTATCATACCATGCACGGCCGGTCCACGGCTGAGCGATGCCCGTGTCAGCTCCTGCGGTCCGGAGAGTTTCCCACCGCCAGCCCCCCCCTGCGCCCAGCCCGCGCCCCCAGCTCACCCCCGGCACTGATGGAGAGCACGCTGTAATGGAGGACATTGCTCTCCGGTGACAAAGGAGGGATCAATAAGCTGTTGCAGCTGAGACACAGGAAAACACAAGATGCAGCAGCGATCAGTCGGGGAAGGGCTCAGCACTTGTCAGGTGCTGTCTCATATGGGGCGATTTTTTTAAATAGAACATGTATTGCATGGTGCTCGTGAGAGCAGCTGGCTGCGGCGTTCGGCCAGCCCTGCCGGCAGGTCCACGTCTCAGGGTGAGCAAAGGAAGAGCCAGGTCTCCTCCTCTTGCCCCTCGCTCCCACTTAGCGGCCTCAGACATGAAATCCATCACCTTCCTCCTTCCTCTTTGGAACATTTACTGCAGGGAGTCTGCATGGCCCCATCTCTGCTCTGGGTGGTAGAAAACCGAGGGGGGAGCCACTGCTCCCACGACAGCGGCATGGCGGGGTCAGACAAGCCCGGCCTTGCTGGCTGTGTTCCCTGTTGTCCCCATGCAGGAAGGAGATGGGCAGGAGGAGAGCGATGTCCAGGGAATGTTAAAAAGAGCCTGGCTCTGGAGGAAGAGCAACGTTTAAATATGAACAACTGCTAATTATCAGGAAAAGCTGGTGCCATCTATCATCATAATCAGTGATCTGTCAGTTCAAGTGTCACTGGGATGGATGCATCTTTCCTCCTCGTATTAATCTCCCACCATCTCGGTGCGCGAGAAGAGCCCTGCGCACGCTGGGGTGTGGCCAAAACCCCGCAACTTCTCCTGCCCATCCCCAGCGCCAACCTCCCTGCCAGGACTTGGCCGAGGAGTTCGGGTCCTCTCCCACCCACGGCGCCAGGCTGCCGTCAGTGCCACACTGCCCACCTTGGCTGGGTCAAGGCAGCGTGCCAGCCTGGAGGCACCCCGGCGCGGTGGCACGAAGGGCCGGCCATCCTGCGGGCACAGCCATGTGGCAGCAACAGCAGAGCTGCCCTGCGGGGACCCGGCGTCCTGCAGAGCAAGGGACAAGGTGCCTACCCCGTGTGCTTTCCAGAGCCATGCCTTGGTGCGAGTAACAGCTCTGCTCGCTAACTGTCAGCATGAGCTGGGGCTCCGGGGAAGGCTAAAAACCCACATCGGGCTCCTCAGCCTTTTCCTTAGCAAAATGACCGATGACCATGTAAAGCGGCGCTGTGGGTGATGGATAGACCGGTGGTGGAGCGATGTCCTGGGAAGTGCGGCCAGCTGTCAGCGTTGGAGGGAGCGCTGGGGCACAGCAGCGGCCAAAGACATCAGCTGGGAAAAACAGAGGATGCATGGCCGAGGGGAGCGCATCCCACAGCGCTCGGGCTTTCCTTGAGAAGAGTGCCCATGTTACCCCCGGCTGGGCCGCGGGCAGAAGAGCCGGGTCTCCCTGCGCCTGCCTGTGTCCTGCAGTGTTGCCAGCTCTCTTTTGCTAATTGCAAAAGCTGAAAATGCACTGAAGGTAATGTATTAGCTTCATGGTCACTGAAGGTGTGATAAGCAAGTTTCAGAGACAGAGCTGCTGGGGATGAGTTCAGGTACTCAGGACTTTGCCTGCCTTGCATCGGCTCTGGCCTTCCTCCTTGCTTTGGCCCGACACCATCCGCTTAAACCAATTCTAATTAAAGCAGAGGCTGTGTGCCCAGTTTCAGCCGCCCAGTGCAGAGATG
>NW_009599612.1:24619-25149 GCF_000690535.1 Cariama cristata | reverse complement strand
GCGCCGGCCACGAGAGTCGTGTGTTGCCGGCGCCCGCCGCAGAGCGGGGACTGGCCGAGGGATGCCTGGGCTGAGGAAAGTTCCGGGGTTTGTGGCACGTCCCGGTTCAGGTGGCCTTGGTGCCGGGCTGGGTGCCCGCCAGCAGCACCCACGCAGCCCCCCCCACCCCCGGGTAACCTTTGCTGCCTTTGCAGTTTCGCTGCCTGCTGACAACGGAGCCATCTGCCCAGCAGCAAGAGATGCCTGCAAGGCACAGGAGCCGTTTAATTACACAATTATAAATGTCTTTGGCCTTTTTATCTTGCCAAGGCTGACAAGCACCTTCAGCATCAGACAAAGGGAAGCCGTTATCGCTCGGTGCAGCGGCTGCCTTCCACAGCTGAAGGGGCACAAACAAAAGCAGAGGAACAGAATTGAGTGAGCGGGGCAGGATCAGTCCCTGAGCTGTGGCCTCGGCACAGGCTCTGCCGCACGGCCGCGTCCCGGGGGGCTTAGGCTGCCCCTTTCCTGCCCCTGCTTGATGCGTTCCA
>NW_009599612.1:14399-24587 GCF_000690535.1 Cariama cristata | reverse complement strand
GGCCGTTTGAGCTTTGTCTGCGCTGTGTTCGGAAGCAAAGCTCAGCTGCGATGGGGATGGTGCTGCTGGCTGGGACGTGTCCTTACCCAGCTGCTGCTGCAAGCTGGGGGCAGGTCTCCGGTGGCGAAGGGGGAAAAGAGGGATGGGAAGTTGTTTAGAGGGTTTCTGCTACAATGAAGAGCGTGTATGAGGTGTCCTCCCCAGGCACCTGCCCCTTCACCCCATTTTTTTGGGGGTGACATCTGACTTAGAGGATGTAAGTAATTAAAAGGCCATTTTAATTAGTCCTGGTTTATTAGCACACCAGGCTTTCAGGAATCAGTTGTGCCAGGAGGAGCGTTACACAACTGTTCACAAAGCTCCCAGCGAACAGGCGCTTTCGAAGCAAGCTGGTTGGTTGGTAAGTAAGTCTGCACTGGAAGTCGGCAGGTTTCAATCAGCAGTTTGGTGACACAAGCCTTGCCTGTGTGTCACAGGGGGAGCAGAGCGGAGGGGACAACGGCAGGCGGGGGCCCCCCCCCCCCCCCCCCCCGCCGCTGCGGCAGCCCCCGGAGGCTCCTGTGCCCAGCGGGGCACCCCGAGCTGCAGAAGCCAGCGAGCCTGACCGGAGCGAAGCGGGGGCTGCGTGCACGAGTCTGTATCGCACCTAATAAAACTTTCATTAGGTGAGAGAAACTCTGTGAAGTGCTGGGAATTGGCAACAGCTGAGCAAACGCATTCATTAGACATGCAGCCGCATGGCGCTCGGGGGTGCTGCTGAACGTGGATGTTCATTAAGTCACGCTTTACAAATGGGCAATGAAATATTTACCCACAAACATTTAGCACAGATGAGCAGCGCTGTGGCGCCTGGCCGTGAGCACCATCCCCATCGCGGCAGCGGGGTCAGGGACGTTCTCGCGCCTGCTCTGCCGCACACGAAGCCCCGCGCTCTGGAGAGCAGCTGCGAGCTGTTTGTGGAGGGGCAGGCCACGGGGGGCCCCCCGGCCCGGGGGTGTTACCTCCGGGGTCCTGCCATGAACCCCCCAGGCACCTGCAGCGCGTGGAGAGCTGGTCTCTGCACAGCGTGATGGGAGCACAGCTTGCTGCTTTATGTACAGTCATAAACATCTCCATTAACTTGCACAGTATTTATATTCCATAATGGAGCTGAAATAAAGCAGCGGCATCTTATCCCTACTGGAACCCTAGATCATCTGTTACAAAGAGGCATTTTGGGGAAACCTTGCACATTTGGATAAGAACTTAGAACTGGGCAATTCAGGGTTTTCTTGCAAGTCTCTCTTCTCTTTAATGAAGGCTGCTCTCGCTGACTCTGCCCCTGGGGAATACTGTGTCCCTGTTGGCTGGAGTGCCTAGGCACGATGGGGCAGCAATGGGGCAGTAGTGGGGCTTTTGTATTTTCTGACAAAAGAAGTAAAAGTCTGGATGGGCCCTCAAGGGCCAAATGAGCACCGGAGGAAGGACATCACAAAACCAGCCCAACGCAGCAGTGCAAGGCAAGGTGCTCGTGTGCTGGGCATCCCACTGTACCCTCCTCACGCCTGTGGCAGGAGAGCTGGCCTTGTCACAGCTGCGCAGGATGAGCAGAGGCAGCAGGGACACCCCAGAGGACCACAGACCTGGAACGGGTCTTCTGCTTTTAAAGCAAAACCATGAAGTTTTGGAGTCAGGGCAGAGACAGGCACGTTCACACGCTGGGGCACAGCAGCATGGAGCCTGCTGCGGACTGTGTTTATTAGCAATGAATAAAACACACTGCAATGTTTAGGTAGCTTGGTTTAATTTGTTTCCCGCAAGTGGCCGTGCACCACCATGTCACAAGTGCCGCGATGCACCGGGGCAGCAGCACGCAGGCAGTTATCTGCCGTCAGTCCCTTCTGCAGCTCATTCTGGGCTGTGCCAAGGCACTAGCAGTGCCTCTCCCCATCCTACTCAGGTGCTGTCTTCTCTGGGCAAACCACAAGAATTTCAGCATTCGATCTGATCCCAAGGCTCCCATCTTGATGCAACTTGGAAACTGAAAGCTGTTGGCCTGATCCTCGTGCCAGTCCCCACCTTCAGTGCAATCGCCGCGTCTGATGGACAGATGGACCCTGTAGAGATGCTGGTACCCGGCGCATCCCTGCCGGTGCTGCTGCTGCTGCCCAGGGACTGTCCGGCCACAGGTCTGGGGCTGCGGAGCTCTGGCAGCCCCTGCCCGCTCACAAAGCCCCCGTGGCTGCAGGCCCAGGGACGAGAACACCGAGGAGCAAGGCGCTGCCGGTGCCTTGAGCACGGAGGTGGCAGGGCAATCTCTCCAGGCAGCCATTGGGATGGCACTCAGCCATGCAGGTTTTATGCTGTTAAATATTTTTAAGTGAATTCTATTAAACGCCAGCAGACGAAGAGATGAATAGGGCAATGAAAATGCTTTTTGTGAGATTTAGATGCTCTAGGGTGATGGCAATTGGTGTGCTGGATAAATAGCATTTTGTGACTGTAAATACACGCTCCCAGGGTAAGTGGTATGTAAATTGGTAGCGCTGTACGTCTCTGGGGAAAAACAGGCTCAGGGACCCAGACTGCTTTCACTATGGCTGTTTCTGGGCACAGTTAAATTAGGTGAAGATATAATGCAGCTTTGCAGGAGAAGCAGAATTCATTACAGCGGTTCATGTGAGGAACAACGACAGAGTCATTCCCTCGCCACCATTTCATCACCAGGAATCTCAAAGGTACTATTTTACCCTCGTGGTGTCTGTGAGCGTGACCAAAGGGGTTTCCACATGTCGGTCGCGTTGCACGCCGTCACGCTCCTGCTGCGAGGTGGATGCTCCTGCGCAGCCAGCCTCCCGTCCAGCCAGCGTCTGGGGTCGGGCTCACGCAGTTCCTTGGAAGTGTCCTCCTTGGCCATTTGCTTGTTCCCACCCCAAAAAAGGGTCTTGTGTTAGTAAAGATGTTGCCAAAGCCTTGCTGGCTGAAGATTAAAACCCTTGACCAACCACCAATTTAGCAGACACCCTGCCCAAGTTTGCAGTGTGTTGGAGTCTGGCAGTGGTTTTGAGGAGCCCCTGTGCACTCGGGTGCGGTGGGTGCCCCGATGGGAGCTGAACTAGTGGGACGCGTGACAGAGGCACCCGTCTTGGTCGTCGCACAGATGTGCCTGCATCCTTTCCGTCTAAAGCACCAGCAATCAAAGTATTTGTGTTAATGGGGCAGCTGCCTGTGCTGAGCTGGGCAGAAAGACATTTGCAGTCAGCTCTGCAACATCTTTGATTTCCTAATCATGATTAAGTGCATAGTAGTGTCTACAGCGCCTGCAGCTGGGGCAGGTTCTGGTTTCCACTTAAATTATTTTATAAGGAAGTTTTATTATGTCTGTAACATTTGCCCACAAAAGGATAAGAGTTTCCCTGAGTCTGTTAAAATTATTGTTAACAGAGTATTGTCTTGCCTAACAAGAGCAGGGTGGCTCTCAGAAGCCAGCATGCTGTCTCACTGCATAAAGCAGAGCAATATACAAATCTCTGCCTTGACTTGCGAGGAAATGCTTTGTGTCAGGTATCACATCACGCTGCACCAAAATGTGATGTGGCATAATGAATCAAACTTCCAAAAATAAAACTTTCTTCTAGAAATAAACTTGTCACTGTCAACTTAAACTCTTGCCAAAGAATCGTGGTTTGATGTGCATTACTTTTGCCAGCAATTCACAAAAGTGGGTGGTTTTAATTACTATTTATAACACAAGTAAGAGTCTAAAGAGAGAGAGAGGAAGGTGTCTCTATCCAAACATGTGTTAGCTGTACAACAGAAAACCCAGATCCTAAAAGTAGCTCCAATATAGCAGCGCTTGAGAGAGAAAGCAAAACACAATTCACTCTGAGCAATCAAGGAAAAGGAACGTTTCCTCCATTCCCGCTTACCCAAACACCCACGGAGGCAACAGCGGCTGCCGTCGGTGGGGAGGGTCTGACCACGTCTTCTGTCTGCACCCAGCCAGAGCATCGTCCCTGCCCAGGGCGGGCTCCCTGGCTACACAACAGGGACCAGCAGCGTGGCCGCTTGCCTCCCGTGGCAACTGGTGCAGGAGGTGGGGAGGCACCGGGTGCCCTGCGGTGGGAGGGTGGCTGGGAGCGGACAGGGAGCGGGATGGTGGGATGAAGAAGTGGGAGCAGACAGCCCTTCCCATCCCCACTCCCGTAGGTGCTGCGTCGTGCGTGGAACCAGCCCGGCCCAGGGAGCCGGAGGTGCCCGTTGGTGGCAGCACCCAAGGACCAGTCCTGGGAGCCAGCCCTTCCCCAAAACAGGCTGGGGGTCTGTGCAGGTGGAGGGGTGCCGGCAGGGATGGCCCTGCCTGGTCACGGGCAGCACCGCGCTGCGAGCAGGGGACCCTGCTGCCAGCAACCTGCCTGTGGGCAGGGTTGCGACTCACCCGGGTGAATTGAAATGGCATTTTTTTATTTTATAAGAAGTATATTGGTCTAGACCTTTGAATTATTCAGCTGTTTGCACTGGTCACGCTGCAACGGGAAGATGCATTTGCCCAGATTACAGCCCTCGTTTACACAGCCTTGATTGCAGATAAATGCAGAGAGGCTGGGCGACGCGCCGCTGTTCCCGAACGGCACTCCGCGGGAAAACCAGCAGGCAGGCGAGGGAATGGGTCTGACACCTGCAGAGAAGAGTGCACCTGATGTGGGGCCGCAGTGGCTCTGCGCTGCCTTTTAAACCAGCATCAAGAGATGAAAAGAGGTAGCGAGATGTATGGGTTCGGATCAAAATTTTGTCAGACTTCCTGTGTCAGCAAGGAGCTGGGAATAAAAGGAAATCTGTCAGAGTCTGAGAACATAAAATACAAGACACAGCAAGGAGCCGTGGTTATTGATGATGAAATCTCTGAAATTTGGCTCCTATGCATCAATATCTAACTGTACTGAAAGATTCTGTGTGTTCCTCTGATTTAGTCTTTAAGGAAGAAAAGAGCTGATCAAAATTCAGCAGCCTGAGGTGCTTTAAGTGGTTATTTAGAGACAAAAACTTACAAAATTCTTCAAGGAGGGAAGGGATCCTGTCTTGTCAACAGACTGCAGGAAAGGATTTCAATCTCCCAGCCTAGGGAAGGGCGTTTGTCTGGGAAAAGCCCCGACCTGTCTAGCCTGGGCACTAATCATCACAGTGGCTCCCTCGTTCGTTTATGCAGCCCCGTAATTGCCGGGAAGCGAGGTGGTGATGCTCTCCTGGACCGTTTTGCTGCAAAGACAAAACTCTTGCCATGACCACGGTGTTGCGCAGGCAGGTGTGTGATCGGGCCCTGCCTGGGTAACCACGCATGGGCAAGTGCTTGCACCAGCTCATGGCTGGTGGGACCCACTGAGCCACCCAGCCTGGCTTTAAATTTGCCAGCAGAACCCACCGAGCCGGAGCCCCAGTGGGTATTGGAGCCAGCCCCCAGCCCCCTGACCCAACTCCTGCCCTCTGACAGAAGCAAACAGACCTCGAGCAAAGCTGCTCCTCGTATTGGCAACTCCAAGTATTGGGAACGACAGCCGCGCACACTGCCTGTCCTCGCCCCGAGCCACCGTCCTCCCGGGAGCCCAACCTGTCCCAGACCTGTCCCAGCCTCCGCCGGGACGTGACGAAATGCAGGTGAGAAAGGAACGAGGTGGCAGCTGCCGAGGGTTGGGGGGAGCAGTGGTGGCTTGAACTCCATTATTGATTTGAGGAATGTTTCAAACAGATCATTTATTTTCATTAGACTTCTGCTGATGTCTTCATATCAGTGTCCCCTACGTAGGTCGACATCTGTCCTCAGGAATGCTTTAATTGCATTTTCTTTGCTTTATGCAGCTCTTAGCTAATGCATTCTGGCTTCATTAGATTAGACACCTATTGTCCTGAGGATGTTGTCATGTTTTCAAATGGCTTCAATCAGCACCTCCCAGGCATCGGCTATTTTGGGATATAATAAAACTGAAACCTCATTCAGGCTGGGTGAGTAATGGAGGTGCATTTCCCACCCCCCACCCAGCCTGGCTTTAAATTTGACTCGCTGACATCCCCCTGGATGCGAGCAGAACACAATTAAGCCTCTTGTCTTGCAGGCATTGTCCACGTGGTCACACACCGCTCGGGAGGAAGAGCTTTGCAACAGGAACTGGGTTTCTAATGATCTTGTCATCGCGAACAGCACAGAGAGATTAAATGAAAGACTGAGGGAACAGTCAAGATCAAAACTCAGATTTCCAGATGTCCAGAGCACGGCAGGTTGCAGGCTCGCGGTGCTCCATCTCCTCAGACCCACGCTGGCGTAGCAGTTTGGGGTACGCGTACGTGTGCATGTGCCTTCTTCATGAAAGGGAATGAAATGCCGAGTGACAGAACCAGAGCCCACCCGTCACCAGCAGCGCTGGGGGTTTCTTTGCTTGGCAGCTCCAGGCAAAGGCCGTTCTTAGACCTTGTCCCGCAGAAGCTCTTTTCCCTCAGGGACGCCCCAGGATCCTTTACCAGCGCTTACAGCACAGCTGACCCGAGGTGGGGGTGGCCCTGCCGGACCCTGGGCTGGGGGCAGAGACGTGCAGGGGCAGAAGCAGCGCCGTGCTCTGCTCACCCGGCGAGGGCTGACGGCTCCGGGTGGGCTCAGCACACAGGTCCCCGGCACACGAGGGCTCTCCTTCCCTGGACGCTCTCCTCTGACAGAAGGATTGCCTCAGCCCCGTCTTCTTATCTGCATCTATCCTTTTCACCCCACAGGCGGTATTTTGACTTCTGGAATTCATCTTACCTAGCAAGGGACTCTAAATATATCCCAGACAATTTCCTCTCCTCATTTTTAATAATCTCTTTCAGCCTTAAATTAGTTTTTGAAAATATGTATTGGGATGATAGGCTTTTTATCACAGCTGATAGACAATATTCATCACACCTGTGTCCTAATCCTCACAACACATGCACATTCATTACAGTAGCCCTGCATCAATTTTAACAGCACTTAATTCATTACAACTCCATTACTGCCTGTGAATGCTCCCCACAACAACTTTACTGGCAATTTGTCACCCAAGTCCCCGCGGGCAGCTCTGGTCCCCACCCCACGGAACCATCATCGCTCCTCGAGCCGTGGGACGGGATGGAACAGCCCCGTTCAGAGCACGGTGGGTGGAGGATGCCGCCCTGTCCCCCCCACATGAGCAGGGCTCGCTCTGGAAACCTCGGGGAGGTGACAGGTGGAAAAGCAGAAGTAAAAAAGCCCTTTTCCTGTCCAGGATCCCTTTCTCCACTTGCTGGGCTGTGAGCGTGGGAGGTGGCCACAGCCCTCGTGGGCACAGCAAGGCCGAGGCGATGCGCTGGGGCTGTGCAGGCACATCCTCCTGTCCCCGAGCCCTGGTGAGACCGAACCGGGAGCGATGGAGACAGTCCCACGCAGGAGAGCGACGGTGCCTCTCTGTGCCCTCAGCTCAGCCAGGGACCCCGAGCCCCAGCGGGAATTTTTTTGCGGCGGCAGCTCTGCCACAACAACTACTCCAGCAAAATCCCAGTTTTGCAAGAAACCTCTCTGTAAGCAGAGACCTAAATATCAGAGCAGATGAGGAGCCATGACGCTCGCTTTGGGCCAGAGCCAAGAGCAAGAAGAGGCAGCAACACGATCTGGAGACTGATGACAAAGAGGAAAACCACTGAAGCCTGAGAAGCTCCGCAAGTTGCATTACAATCCGTGTTGCAGAGATGGTGAAGCTACAACATCTGTCGTGTCCGGGGAGCACGGAGTTGTCTACGCGGCAAAAAATAAATCTCATCGGGCTAGCTGTGTAAGACCAAGGACATGGTGCCCCGGGCACCCCTGTCCCGTGTCGGCTCCCCTCCTTTCTTCCCCCTGCCATTAGCCAGTGCATAGAAGAGTAAGAGCAGGATTTACAATCCTCAGCCCACGTGCTGGGAGGTTTATGGCACCGTAAAATGGCTGGGCTTTGAACAAACACAGCTGAGCAATTCTGCATGGCCCTCTGGTTTCCAAAGCAGCTTTACGATTCCTCTTTAATGTGACTGATTCCCTTTTACCACACCGGCTGATTAAAAGTATTGCTGGGATGGGGACAGGTCCCTCTTGCTTGGGGCACGGTGGTGCCGGGGCTCCCAGCCGGAGCAGGGAAGGTGGGACGAGGAGCAGGATCACCCACGCTCCCTCGTTACGCCGTGGGCAGCCAGGCTGTGAGCGTTCTGCTCCCGCCAGTCTTGCAGGCAGGAATTAGCCCAGAATCGATTAGACCCACTCCGCCAGGAAAGGAAATACCCTGCAATGCTGCTGATACCGCACATGTGGCCAGAAAAGCGCTGCCATTGAATACCCGCAGAGAAAGATTCATCAGTAATCTTTGGAGCCAAAAGGCAATTATGACTGTAGCAAATAATTTCAGCCTCCAAAGAGGATGAGAATATTGTTGGTGCAGAGAGATCTTGAGAAGTAGGAAAAGCAACACGGTGGCTCTGTATTTAAAATAGTATTTCTACTTCTAATCAAAAGCAAATTTAAGGACAATAAAAGATACAATGAGCAGAAGTGGTCTGACTGCAGCGTCAGGGTTTAGCCAGGAAAAGGAGTGAGAAGGTAATGCCAGGTCACTGGTAGATGTAGATAGAGAAGAAAAGCCTAGCAGAGACCTTCCTTGCAGTCTGCAAGCCCCTGCCTGGGTCGATTAACTAATGAGTTCTCAGTCCATCCTGGTGATGGTCCTGCCTGTACAGCGCTGCCGAGCCCCTGCCTGCACAGCCCCAGACCTGGAAGCACATCCCTTGGCTGTGGGGTACATTTTTGGAGCTGCTGGGTCACACCAGTGCTGCTCTCACCTGGCAGCGCTGGCACAGCCACAGCCCCCGTCCCCACGCATCCCTTCTGGACCAGGTGACATGCTCCAGACCACCCGTGCTGGTGGGGGCTTCGGGCTCCCTGAGGTGCACCCATCCTGCACCCCGGGCCCTTCCCCCCGGTGGAGGGGTGGCTGCCCTTGGCTGGGTCACTCACAGTCAGGGCAGGCAGCGGGGCAGGAGCAGGGGTCTCCAGTGGAGACATTAACAGCTTCGTTAGGACGGGAAGCGTCCGGGGTGTTTCAACATGATTAATTGATAGGGGTTGACACGTGCAGGAGGTGTCTGCAGAGGTGCTCTGCTTGAGGTGTGAGGGACCACTGTGAGTGTCCAGCCTCCGAAAACTTGTGCTGTGCTGTCTCTGCCCTCCTGCCCGTGCTGCTGCCACTGCCCATGGACGGGGCTCGCCGCCCCTGCGGAGCGGGCAGTGCCCTTCCCGGGGCTCCAGCTCTCTGCAGGGACAAACTTCCTACAGCAAACTTTAGACAAGGCAGGGAGTGTTGTGGGGAACAGATGGCAAGTGCCAGATGGGTAAGGTGCCTGAGGAGGGAGATGTTATTATGTTGAGTGAGCCATAGGCTCCAATGATCCCGCTCCAAACAATCGGCAATTAACTTAGGCTGTTAGCATCAAACTTTGTCTCCAAAGTTTCCTACCTCCTCCCTCTGCCATTGGGCCTCCTCATGTCTAGGTGAGCTGGATACTTGATGAGAAAATGAACCTGTAATTCATTTGCAGCAAGATGCCTCGTTCCTCAAACAAGCAAAAAGCCACCAGAGGGATTATTTGCCAAAAATAATGGGATTACTATCAGTTGGCACCATCCCAAAGGGAAAAGGAAATTAGTTCTCTCTTGCAAGGGCTTTTATTTATAGTGAGCAAGTGGAGCCTTGTCGCTGTTTTGTCTTGTTCTGGCACAGGCTTGGGATGCATCCTTCCAAGGGACGCCCGCAGGCAGCGCCCTGGATGCTCCCCACTTCTGCAGAGGGGAGCTGGTACCTTCTCAGCGCAGAGTGGCGGCAGCGACCCCTTCCCTGCCACGGGCTGGGACCTCTGGCTCAAATCTTCCCCGTGGCAGCTTTCCCTGGTGCTCGGCAGGCCACGCGTCTCCTCCTGCCTCCTCTCTCGGGCCTCTCGCTCTTAAATCCGCCTGCACCACGGTGCTGCCGGCTCCTCTGCCAGGCTGGTGCGCAATGGGGCGTTATACCAACGGCAGGGGGGTCCCCAGCAGTGCCGCCGTGCACACCCAATGCGAGGCTTGGGCATCCACTAATGGGTTACTCATGCAGGAACTATTTGGGGGCTTATGTCTGAACCAGCTGGGCATTCATGTATGAACTAATA
>NW_009599612.1:13466-14341 GCF_000690535.1 Cariama cristata | reverse complement strand
GCACCACGTTGCTGCCGGCTCCTCTGCCAGGCTGGTGCGCAATGGGGCGTTATACCAACGGCAGGGGGGTCCCCAGCAGTGCCGCCGTGCACACCCAACGCAGGGCTCAGGCATCCACTAATGGGTTACTCATGCGGGAACTATTTGGGGGCTTATGTCTGAACTAGCTGGGCATTCACGCGTAAATTAATTCAGTGCTCATGCGTGAGTGCTGCAGACCCTGTAATTTATGCTCAGCACCACCCAACCTCCCCTCCTTTGTCTACGCTGCCTTAGAAGGCTGAGCCGTGCCAGCCCCGAAGGGGACGCGCTCCCATCATCCTGGAGGTTTACGTTCTGTCCACGCTCTGCTGCAGTCTAACGCACAGAGGCCATGCTGCTGCCCAGGTCCCTCGGGATGCCTCCAATGCCTGGCAGCTCCGACGGAGTCTCTGAGGAGCCGTGCTCCCTGCACGGTGCTCTCACCACTGCGAGGGTGACTTTGCACCGTTTGCTGTAAAGTGCAAAGCTATTGCACTTCAGATCTCTGCCCCTTTCTGTCTGGTGGGATAACAGCATCTCTTTTTTTATCTGCAGGAGCTGCTCCGAGCTGGCAGGACACAGAGCTAGCAGCTCTTGGCAAGTGGCCTCTTTGTCCGGCAAGTTCCTCTGGAGCTGCATCTCCCGTCATCTTTGTGTGCAATAATTGAAGAACAGAGAGAGAAAGCAGGAGTGTTTGTGAGCGTTCATGAGCCGAGTGATCGGCACTGCCCTGACCAAGCTTCCCTCCCAGGCCGCACGCTCCAGACAGAAGGCATTTTCAATTGCACTTTCCATCTGGCTTTGATTACTGTCCAATTTCTTGTACCTTCGTTTGCAGTCAGCAGAGGCGGGCT
>NW_009599612.1:8600-13435 GCF_000690535.1 Cariama cristata | reverse complement strand
GACTGACATTGAGGGAGAACAACTCTGCCGATCCCATCAATCAAGTGCCATCAGGATCCAGCTTCCCAGGCTCCCAGGCCACAAGGTCGCCCTTGGTGGGAGATCAGCTTTCCATCTGAAGCAGAGCCCTCCTCATGCCCCTCTCCCACCGCATCCCTGGCTCTGCCGCACGGCGGGCAGGGAGGGAGATCGACCTGCAAGCTGCCATTGCTCACTGTCCCCCTCCATCCTGCCCCTGGACTCCCAGATTTCAGGGATAAGTGGGCTGAAAATTCACCACTTTTTTTTCAGGAAACAGTGAGACAACACACAGGAACATCCGACAGCACCAGATGCAGAGTTTTCTCCCAGGGGGCCATGTTCGGATCCCCACTCCACGTAGGTGCATCAGCTGGTGGCGAGGGGCACCTCTCCCTGTGCGTACCAGGGTGGGGGGACAGGCCCTCTCCCAGCGGTGCCAGGCAGGCGCACACATCCCCGGTGTCCCCCCGCAAGGGGCAGGGTGCCAGCTGGGCTCAGTGAAAGCCATTGGCCCTACGCAAGGCAGGGAGATCTGCAGTGAGCGCTCAAGGGACGATGCTGGTCTGGCATGGAGCGGGGAGCGTGAGCCTCTCCCTCGGGCTCCTGGCATTCCGCCATTTGGCAGCAGCTTTTCCTTAGGGAAAGCCACAAGCAATTAAAGGAAGGGGCTGCTCTGCTTGGAGGCTCCGCGCTGACTCAGCCTCTCACAGAGGGCTTCCCACCGCCGCAGCTGAACGGGGAGGAAAGCAGGAGCTGCCGCCCCTTCTGCGAGGTGTGAACTCAGCCCACCACTTGTTTAGCTGGGATTTAAAGCTCACCTTGCTCCTCCAGAGAAAATCACCTTTCCCGGTTACAGTCCCTCCTGCAACTGGTGTGGCTGCTGAGAGCCCCAGCACCTGGGAAACAGGAACCCAGCCAGTGATCTGGATCTGGCCTTGCTGTCCATGCGGATGAGCCAAAGACCACTGGCAGTGGGGAGAGGCACGAACAGGGTCGCCTGAGCCAGCTCTGCCCTCCTCGTCTGCACGCTCAGGATGGCTGAACTGCGCGAGATACGCCTCCGTTGCCAATGCGTGCTGCAGCAGTAGGAAAAAAACCGCTTAGTGCTTACAGAAGGTACCATTCGCAGATGCTCATCGCACCAAATTACTCTGCAATTAGTGTTCTTCATGGAGGTGAGCTGAGGCCCTTTGTAAAGGGAGGGTTCAGAAAGAGAGCGCAGCAGACATATTTCCTACAGGAAACCTAAGAAACAGTCTCCCCAGTTAGATGTAATTGCCATAACAGCAAATGCAGACAGGTTCTGCTGTCACCGCTCGCTGGCAGCCGGCCCCGCCGTGAGCACCAGCCCTGGCTAAGCACTGCGCGAGCTGGGTGTCGGGGCGAGCACCGGCCGGGACAACGGCAGGATGGTGGGTGCGAGAGGTGCGTTGGGCTCTGGTGATGCAAGCGGGGACAAGCAAAAGGACAGACACCCAGCTGGTGCTGCCTGCTCACCCGCGGGACCTGCCGAGCCGCTGGCAGGTCTTTGTGGCCGCATCCTCCTGGGTTGTCCTTCCTGTCCTCCTCCTCGGACGAGCGGTGCTTAGGGATGGGCTGGCTCTTCCACCCAGCGGCTCTTCCCATGGATGGGACCTCCCGGGAGCTCCCCGCCTGCCCCAGCCCCAGGGCCGCGCTGCCTGTAACCCGCAAAGTTGGCTGGGAGAGGCTGCAATTTGTGCTCAACCCCCCAGCACCGTTTTTATGAGTGATGCAGGACAAGGATAAATCGTCCTTTTCCGCTGGCTTTGTGCTTCAACACGGGGGAGCGACAGCCACTTCCCGCACCCCATCCCCTCGATTTGGGGGCTGTAGCCTGGCAGCAGCAGCGCTCGGGGTCCTGATCTCACGGCCAGGGAGGGGGGGTCACAACAGCAGCTGAGATCTGGTGACATTTCCAGTTACTACCTCGCAGCACATGAATTAATTTTAAATTGTGTATGAAACACGCTGGCTTCCCTGCTCAGCATAGCCCTGAACTGTGCAAAATCAGCAGGGTTTGTACTTTATAAGGAAGACTGACCCATAACTAGTAACTATTGATTTTTCCCTTGAAAGCTGCTCTCAGCCGGTTGCTGCAGGGCTGTGCGACACCAGCAGAACAGAAGACCACAGACACCGTTACAGCGTCGGATTGCAAGAGCATATTTTCTCCTAATGAAAATAATCGTGACTGCAGTTCGAAGTGCTCTCTCGGGGAGCGCTTTGGCAGCGATGGCTGCGGCTCCTGGGGGGGGATGGCGGCGGCTCCTGGGGTGCTGGGAGCGGAGCCTGCATGCTTTCACGCCTTAGACACCTCGCTGCCTCTTGTTCCAGACTACCCTCTTCCACAGAGGTCCACGGGTGTAACCGCACCCGCAGTGACTCGGTGAGCACATCCAGGGCTGCATCCCATACAGGGCTGCATCCCTTCCCGGGACCCCCAGGCAGAAGCCCGAGTCCAACAGGATCTTCCCATGGGAGCAGGTGTCGGGCACAGGGAATCGCGCCCTTCCCTTCACCTGCTCCCACTGTGACTTCTGGCTCCAGAGGGGCCTTTGCCGATTCCTTCGGTGGTCAGGGGGCTCCGCAAGGGCAGGGTCTGCCGCTGGGGTGAGGGGCTGTGCTGGGGGCATGGGTGCTGCCCTGGCTGCGCTCCTCGGCGCAGTCAGGCTGAGGACAGCAACCAAATGTGAGAACGACTTTCGTGTTAACTGTCTCGCCCTTATTAAGGGAAATTAGATTAATTACATTGTAGAAGGCACTAAATCTTTCCCTGGAGAGACGGGGAGGGTTCCTGGGATTTTGGTCTCTGTGTACAATGTTAAAATTAGCAATTCTGTCTAATCCCATTTTTCAGTGTAACAATGCTTCTGGGCAAGAGGAGTGTAAAGCTGTATGGCTTATGGGCACTAATTTTCTGAGATAAATAGAGAATTTCTTCCCTGTTCTCATCAGAGCTAAGGATGAAATCGCTCTGAAGTCCACACCCTGTAAGCTCTGTTTCCACTGCTGTATTTTAAGAGGACATTTATGCTTTCCGCAGCTCCGATGTGACAGCCGAGCAGCAGCACCCTGCAATTGCACAGCGAGGTCCAGCCACATCAGTTTTCATATTATCTCGCTGTAAATGAGATTCACTGGACAACATGGATCTGATTTGCAGCACAGTTGTGAAAGGAATCCTGCCTTTAAGAAAGCTAGCATCTATGAATAAATTGGATATACTTATTTTGGTCTTCTGACAGGCTCAAACATTCAGTTGCGAGGCTGTGAAAGCCACGACCCAGCGTGGCTCCTGGGCACCTCTCACAGAAGGAAATACTTGACATACACCTCAGGAAAGGGCTCGCCTTGCTGGAGGGTGCTGAGCCCACCCGGCTTTCTCACCCTGCAGGGATGGCACTGCAGCCGGAGGGGAGCTGGATGCACAGCTCCAGAGGACTGGGCTATTTGGGCAATTGGCTTCCCTCTCTGTCCTCGCAGGCATCAGACCCTCAGATCCAGGCAGCGAAGGCTGGTCCTGCCACAAGGAGGGCAAAACCCTCCTTGTTTTGCCAGTCGGCTGCTGGCAGGGCCCAGAGGGATGGGCTGTGACCCAGTGCCATCCTCCTCACAGCCATGCTCACGTCCACGCGGGAGCAACAGCAGTGGACCAGAGGACAGCAGGTACCGTACTTGGGACAACTCCTCCTCCTCGGGACCTCACCACAGAGCAGCATGGCTTTCCAGGAACTTGTCTGTATCAACAAATTTCCTACCCAGGAGCTAAGCTACAGCCCCTTTGGCTCCTTGTACAACTTCCCCAAGACTGAATCTTGCCAGCCGATGTACCCCTCCCTGCTAAGCCACCAGGTGCTTGCCAAGAGACCACCCGTCCCGCCTCTGTGCATACATGCATGTGGGAAGACACGCAAGCATCACAGCAAGCCTCTTCCCTCACTGCACACCTCCAGCATTCACCTAGAGTCCTGCCACACAACCAATTAGAACACAAGCTCCAGCTAAATCCATGGCAAACAACAGTGTTTGATTTGTTTCCTGGGATTCCCATCGCACACAGTGACACACGATACGGGATCAGCTGAAAGGCTGTAAGGTCCCATAGGGAACATTGCATTACAGCAGATGGTGATAGGCAGAGCCCGGCTGTCCAAAGCAGTGCGGACATCGTTAAACACTGCGCAGCACAGTTCCCTGTGGTGAGATGGCAGCCTGGAAAACCCACCACCACTCACATCTTCTAATTAATACATGATACCTAATTCAGTGCCCAACTGCTAAATGATGTCAGTCAGGTTAATTAAATGTTAAATCTTTGTCAGTTAGCAAAAATAAAAAAACCAAACAAAAAACCCCACACACATCTTCCCCCCGCCACCCAAAAGCCCACTAAAAAAAGGAGAGAAAAAACCCCAAGTTAAAGAAGCTTAAGGAGCATTGGCAGGCTGTGCCCCCAGCTGATGAAGGGTAAATCAAGCCTTGTAACTCTGCTCTCAGAGCACTCATTCCATCAGCAGTCGCAGAGCTGAATCCCTGTGCTCACCTCTGCTTCACCCATTACTTCTCTTTTCACAGGTGGACTTGCAGTTCTTCAGCTCAAAGACCACTTACCCGTGTGTGACGGGAGTCCAACACCGTGCTAAGGAACACCACCGGCTGGGCCTCCTCATTGCTGTGTTGCGATCTGCCAACAGCCATCAGCATCGCTGACTGTGGCTCCAAACAGCGCATTCCCCTTCAGCAGAAGCAGGGTGAAGAGTGACTGAGGAACCAGCTGGCCACATCTTGCAATT
>NW_009599612.1:0-8569 GCF_000690535.1 Cariama cristata | reverse complement strand
CAGGCTGGAATGCAGCTGGCAGCAGACTTGGGATCCACGGACTCATCTCCCTGATAGCAGTTATCTTTTTGCCTCATTACAAACTGCACATTGCTCAGCTGTGAGCTGCTGGAAGGAAGATTTCAAAGTAGAGCAGAGCCAGTGTAATGTCCCAGCTGCAATCAGGTAGCATGGAAACGCATGCTGGGATGGGAGTGGGGAGAGCACCCATCCCCACCAAGAAAGGCGATGGAAAGCTGAGTCCTTGTCAAAGGGAATAGTATCATGCATCACAGACTTGGCACTAGGAGCTTGAACTTCTCACTGGTCCCCTGACTGCCCTCTCTGATTTCACCAATATGCGGGAACTCATATTGAAAAGTCAGTTTGTGCATACTCTGACTAGGACAATTTGTCCTGTTGATTAAGCAAATAACGTCTTTTTTGAAAACACCTTTTTCCTGTTATTTCCCTGACCCCTGAGGCTTATCTGTGTTTTCAAAATGACTCACAAATCCCACAAATGGATAAATTTTTGGTGTGCAGAATATCTTTACTGCTAGCTGCAGACACTGCAATTGAACATAAAATCTGGAGATGCAGTCTGTTCAACTAAACTCAGCAAAATGGCAGGGGCTTCAATATGCTTTTCACCTTTGAATTTGCAGTTCTCCCAATCACTTATTTAGAGAAGAGGGATGACTTACGGACTCCTCTATGCCTCTTTCAGTGATGCTAAGGAATTTTTCCCCTTCTTATGCCTTCAGCTGACCCAGGAAACATCAATTTCTGGTGGAATTATACAGGTCAGCTGGAAGAGTAGCACGTGCTGTCCTGCACCTTCAAATCAAAAACTCCTGCATGAAAAAATTGCCTAGAGACAGCTCTAATTTGTTGTAAACTATCATCCCTTCTATCAGCAAGCAGAGAATTGTTATCTATTTATTTCTTACAATGTCACCGAATCAGTGACCACCTGCAAGGTGTCCATGATGATAAACGCTTGCTTTGTACACGGAGCTATTTCTGACAATGCTTGATGGTGCACATCTATCAAATTGCCTGGAAGAGCCACCTATTAGGATCATTATCTAACACAGTCCCTTTGTGGGAGTTCAATGTCAGTACATCCTCGGGAAGGTACCTCACTGGGTACCTATTCTGCTCATTATTTCTCTAGATTAATAGTTTCGCATTTCCATTATGAATTTGGGCTGAACTTTGGAGTTGTCACACCCAGAGCAAATCTGTAGCACAAGCACTGAGACTCCCAAGCATCCTCCCAGCACACAGTGTACTGCTGTACCCGCTTGGTGCGAGCAGGACCTCTGGTCTGGAGGGTTGGCTGGTTGAGCTTTGTGCCAGCCAGGGGAAGGCAGAAATGCTTTTTCCCCCTGCAAGACTGTAATTACCTAGCACTATAAAAGCCCTAGTGAGATACAGAGATACCCTGCTACTTGCTTGCTCCCTGCTGGGTCTGTGCTGCTGAAAGTACTACCAGCTCTCCTTCTGCAGCTTGCTCTGTCCCAAGGGAAACTTATTTTGGAAGAACTCTGGTTTAGGTCAGGAATTTTGATCTTTAAAAGTCAGTGCTCAGCAATCTTTTAGCAAATCATGGCTGTTAGTCCCCAAAATCACCCTTGCTACAAGAAAACCACAGCTTTCAGCCCTGGGCAGTATTCATCATAACTGCAATTACAACCAGGAAAACCACTTTCTCATGGAACCAGCTGCAAAACACAGGAGCCTTAATTCCTTCTGCAGAGCCTCACTTATTAACACAAAACACAGGCCCTTGGAGGTCACGTCTTTCAGTTCTTGGGAAGAACATATGCAAAAGTATTTCAAGAAGGCACTTCGATGTCCTCTAGCCTTTCTCCTCAAGTCTGGCTGTGTTCAGAGGACAGTCCCTGAAGCCATGCCCACAGCATCTCGGACCTAAGCAGCAGCTCAGATGACACAAGCTGACTAACGTCATTCTTTCTGTAGACTGAACTGCTCTGGCCAGTGACGGATGCAGCCTCTTCGAACGTGACAGAATAGTTACTTTCCTGTGTTGCTTTTTATTTCCCATCACTCAGTTTAAAGAGCAGTTCAGACTGCAGCCGGGCTAGCATACAAATAATATGCAAACAAAACCTCTCCCAAATCCACAGAACAGTCAGCCTGTGTTGCCCCTGTAATCCCCAAACTGAAAAGGGAGGTTCTAGCTTTGCTAAACAGAGTGCAACTGCCATGTGGTGTGCAAAAGGGACAGAAGTGATCCCAACAATTTACATGAGCAATAAAACTGCAGAAAAATGAAATACAGCTTACCCATGTTCTAGAGCAGCACATGGTGCAGGCAGCATGCAAAATGCATTTAGGCGATGAATCTGTTTAGCTATTAGCTGCCAGATAGCTTTAATTGATGTCAGATACAATTAACTCACTCTGACAATTGGAAAAGGAAGCTTGAATATTAACAGCATTGTTTGGTTGCATTGTGCTGGGAATGCCATGCTTCAGCAGTACCACCTCTGCAAAGAGGAACCTTGAGCTATGCTGCCTCCACTCACCACAGAGCAAGTTCAGCACACAAACCCAAACAGGTATAAACTGAAATGCAGTCATAAACCCCCCTCCCAAGTCCTACAGATTCTGCTTCTTCCAGTCTTTCAGGTGCTAAGTGTTATTTTGCAAGCAATTTTTTGCTGTAGCCATATATAATGTGTTAACCTCAATAATAGCATAAATATGGCCTTTCATCCTCCAGAAGAGTCAGGAATATATAGCATGTAAATCTAGAGTGAGAAACAAAGGTATGCCTCTGCTGTTGGAGAGCTGGGTAGGCAGGCTTGCAGGGACACAAGGCTTTCACATCTGCTTTGGAAAAGTCTGTGGAAGCAGTCAAGTCATATCTGTATCTCCTTACCACCCAAGACTCATTAATCTAGAGGAATAGTACTACTGTCTAGTACTAGCAAAACCATTAATTCCTGGATTTACTAAGTAACAATACCATACCTCAGCGTTAAATAGACCGAAATGGCTGATAGCATAACAAGCATGTCAACACGGAGCCTTAAAGATTGTATCTAGGGCTTTTAAAAGCAGACAGTACTAACAGAAGAATTCTCTAGGCTAGCTAAGTATTCTAGTTAATTATTTTCCTGATAAAGACATGTTTAAAGCAGAATCTAGACTTTCACATCCGTATACAAGCAAGTGTGTTACAGTTTTATTTACAGCTTAACTAATTTTTTTTTAATATATTAACACAATTCAACAACAGCAAGGCAAGTGTACTTGTAGCTTAGTAGTTTACAATATTGCCACCTGCAGTTAGGACTTAGAAGCTGCCAAAACCTCTTAAATGGTCATTTCCAAATGTATGATAGATTCTTGAGGCTTGCATTACAGTAATGTGCTTGCTTTTTAAAGGAAACTCATGTACGAATGCTCTTCTACAAACTTTCTCCCATACCACATGCTGCATTCAAGATTTACACCAAAGCATAAGTTACCTCTGATAGCAGCTTTTCCCAGTCTTCCTTATTAATCATGCTGCAGACTTGGTTGTTGCCGAAACCAGAACTTTTCCAACTCTAGAAAAATTCCCAAAGTCTCAACACCCTTGTTCACAGCCCTTCAAAGAGGCATAAATCAAGGACAAAAAGGTATCTTTGGAAAGGACAGTGCACCAGCTAACAAAGAAACTGGCTTATTTTTAGAAAAAAAAATAATCTTAGACAAAGTTAGAGAAGCAAAGTTCTTTACTCTGAATACTCTCTTAACATGCCAATTAAAATGTTCTCATGTGAGCTTCCCTGCTGAAACAGAGAAAGGATTATCAGGTTGTCTCTTGCAGATGTCATTTTACATATTTGACTTTGTACGATCCATACAGAATAATGCTTCAGGAATCGAAGCTAACCACAGTTTTAAGAGACTTCACATCTTAGTTCAACAGCCAAGAGAAGTGTCCTCTCCCATCCTGTACCAGCTACAAAGATTTACAATAAAAATGAAACCCTGGGTTTTGAGTGAGAGGAGTCTTTTACACCTTAAAGGCTTCATGCAATTTTCCAATGGAGACCTAGCGCTTCATAGAGAGTTCTGCTTTTCCAGGCTGTTGAAAAAATAAGATGGTGGTTGTAGGAAAGCAAATACAAGACTTCTTCCCTGCTTAATTTTGCAAGGGAGAGTTAAGGCAGATGAGTGCTCCTGCTTACATTCTTAAATATACATACAGTAACCCTTTCCCAAGAGGCTACATTTAAAGTTACATTTTCATGAATTTGAAGTGGAGCAAGATTCCTCTGTATTTTCTATAAGCAATGGGGAAAAAAAATTAATGACTGAGGAAGTTACTTTGTTCTCATCAAACAGCATTTATTGGATATGGTTCTTTGTCAAAGACGTGCACTAAATCAATGCAATTTAGATGAGAAGAAAGGGCAAAACAAAGTTTTGATTAGTCAAAGCTTTCTTCATCCTTGTCTATATTCAGTTCCAGGAGTACTGCTTCTCCTAAAGATTTTGAAGGGAGTGTAGGAAAAGCAAAGTTCTCTTACATTAGAGATACTCCAGTAGCTCTAAGGTAACTCTCAGGAATGTAGTTAAGCAGTGGTCTAGCTGATTGATTCTGTTAAAGTATCTGTGACCTTTTATTTCTTTAAAAACAATAAAATGCATAAGTGTGCTATGAAAACCTCAAAGCCAGTTACAAATACAATGGCTGCTATAAAAACAAAAGGATTGCTATCCATGGCAGCATCATGAACTACAAGAAGCTTTCCACTTAGTCCCAGGCACCAGGAACTTGCCTTTAGGTATCTTGGGTACTATACTGAGATAGTCATAACCTTTTAAGCACATTTGCAGAGAAGGGACATGCCTGGAAGGAAGTGCAACAAATCTGATCTGTTGCTTTCTTTGCCCAGACAGATACGAACTCCAGTCACTTGTGCCCATGGCTTACATCTTCTGCAAGATACCAGAATAGCCTTTCTGCCCAGCTTGCTGGTCTGCAAGCCCAAGATAACTGTATCTTGGTCTCAACCTTAGAGAAAATAGAAGTATCTTTTTTTCCCCTAAATAAAAAAATGCAGTCTATTCTAATTCCATTACATACTATAGATAGAAAAATTAGTTCTTAACTTCCATTCTGTAAATTAATGGAAGGAAGACACAAATTAGAACAAGAAATAAAGTCAGCAGTCCTAAATGTAACATTCTGTATTTACAGAGGGATGTCAACGTTCACTGAGTTTCATCTATGGGTTTTTGTACCGCTGCAAGCTTGTGCAAGACGAACCTAGAAAGAAAGTGAAATTAATCAGTACTCTAAGAAACACTATTATATCCCATAACCACTTACAACTTCTGCCTGAAGTAGAAGATACTTTCAGTTTTGATTCAGTTTTTCAAAACACTGACAAGAGTTCTTTTTCAAGTAGTGCATGGCTTATGCACAGTTTGTATTAAGCTAGATGTGATGTAAAGCTATTCCCTCTCCTTCCCTTCTCAGTTCATGCTGCTTCTTGACCACTGACATGAGCCAAACTACAAGACAAGGTGGGGGAAAATAAGGAGTTTCTGTTACAGCTCAACAGTCCAGTGACAAATGACAGAATGACAACAGCACCTTGCAACTTCAGGTCATGATCAACAAACTTACTGATAGCTTCTTCATAATTCCTTGGGCCTCTGGATTCAGATGAAGAAGATTCTTTTTGGTCAAATCACTTGCTGTTAAACGAATGCTCTGTGAAAAAAAACCCCAACAAATCTTAGGTTTTCTGATTAGTCAGCTGTAATAGCCAGAAGCAGCAAAAAAAAATTAAAAAATAGAAGTAAACAAAATCCAAGCATACTAGGAGACCACATACAGGTAGAGAACTACATTCAGCTTGAGCAGAAGCTCATCTCGTACCTTCCTTGGGATGCATTAACACACTACTGTCAGCAGAAGCTACTTTAAATGTTACCTAAATGCACAGTAAAACGTCATTCTACATTCTGTTTTGACCAGCTTGAACGTCTCCGACTTCTGACTAAAAGTATTTTAAGGTCCTTTTTAAGCTACATCAATCCTCTCATAAACTGCAGTGGCACAACTAAATAGACAAGACTGGATGAGCTGAAATTGGTAAGGCGCCCAAGAAGTCACAAGCTATCTCTTTAGCATAGATTTTACAAATTAAAGTTCTGATTTACCTCCCCTCCTCCAACAGGGACTGTAATGAAGATATCATTACTCTCAGCAAGGGGGCTGCCATTGGCAGAGATGGTGTAAACACGTTCGTTTACTGCAGGTGTGCGCAAACCCGGTGTCTTGAAAATTCTGAAACAAAAAGTTATAGGTAAGTAATTTCACTGCAATTGCTCAAAGCATTTTTACTAAAAGTCTTTCATTTCAAGTTCAAAGAGCCACTAAGGATTATGTTGCAAATAGATGACATATATAAAGCAAACGGCAAGGCACTCCCCTATATAAGAGATTAACAGCGAAACATAACAGAATACAAACCTGGAATCAAATTTGGGTGTGACCATGGAGGTACCTCCCCAAGCACAGAGATCAACAGTTCTACCAGTAGCTGGAGTGATAAAGCTGTTTTTGCTTGATCTGTTAAAGGGAAATAAACAAACATGTGCTCATAAGAATACTTTCAACAAGTGACAAGCACTGTCTTATCAAAGACTTGAATGAGGTTTTCACCACAGAAAACCAGAGGTTCTTACTAATCAAAGGTAAAGCCAAAAGCTAGGGATAAGCTGGTTATCACAGGAGAGGAAGTTGCCCATCTTTCATTCACTGTCAGATCATCAATTTTTTCCTATGGCATAGCACAGCTACGTTAACCAGCCTACTGAACCATACTCCATTCCATTTAAGAATTACATTAGCACTATACAGTTATTCTCTATTTCTGAAATCCAGTGAAAAAGATATCCCCTATTACCTTTTGCTCATACGCTTCCCTCTTGCTGAAGGAGCTCTTCTGCTCCTGGATACTGGCACTTTTTTAGTGGATGCCTTCACCTGAAACACACATTACTCACCAAATCAGTTACTTCACTCTAGTGGGACAGCTGAGTCCACAACAAACAGATGCTTCCACACAAAAAGCTTGGCTCAATAGGCTCCTTTTTGTGCCACAAGAGCCCAGAAACAAACACCATACAAGCTTCTGTGACCTTCCCCTACTGCTAGAATTTTCAAGGAAGCAATAGCCATTTTGAAATACCCCTGAAAGTATCCTGGACAGCTATATTATCATAGGCATCATCTCAGCAAGTAATTTATAACTTGGGAATAAAGTCATCGCAAGGAATACCTATTTACCTTTCCAGTTCTTGGATTAATGTTTTCAGCTTCTAGCTCTGGAAGACATTGGCTATCACGTTTTGCCTTCTTTGCTAGAGGAAGCAGAGGAGGCTCTGCTTCTTCTTCAATAGCCTCAATATCCTGTTTAGATTTTTCCACTAGAAAGAGAAAGTGTTATTGAAGATGAAAATAAAAAACTTTAAATTATTAATTTGTTAATTTGCAGTAGAGGTAAAGAGTAAACAACTACAAAGCATTTTTGGCAACAATTTGCTTCTGAAATCAAATTCCAATGTAATCCAAATGGTTGACCGAGCACTATTTTGAATGTTTTAATAAAATTAAGTAGAGCTACTGCAGATAGTAGACACAAAAGTAGTAGTATTTTCCTGTTTTTAAATATATGGAGGGATGTAAGTAAGAAATGAATTATTATTCACAGTATGTAAACCATGACATGCTTTCATGTCACTGAACTCATCACAATGCTTAAAACAAACTGACCTTTATTGATGATTTTTAAAGGAGTACGGATAACTTCTGCTGTTAACTTGTCTATTTCTGTTATTTCCAAGTCTGCCTAAAATTAAAAACAGTCACAATACTATTAAGATTATCGGTAGCATATAGTTCTGATAAGCCAAATTTGTAGAGCAAATCTCTAATTATTTTACAACAAAAATACATCCATGTTTTCTGTTGTGCTCAGACTGGGACCTTTCATGTTATTCTGGAGGTGACAACAACATGTGAGATCTCCACGCCATTCAGGACTAATATATCTTATTTGGCAGCTGCAAGCATGCTTCACCTACACCCTGCTGCTTAACCAATTTAGAAATGCTTTAATTTACTGAAAAGTGCAGGTGCTTTTAGGGATCTGGGAGTTAAATCAAGCAGGTAAGGAAAGACGGACAAGGAGTAGCATAGGCACACAAATCCTATATTGGATGCAACAAGGATCTCTTACTGTTCAGTCTTAAAGCAGCATTTGTGAAAGTATTTATGCAACCTCTGCTATTGCAAGCTCCTACAGATTCAAGAACCCCTTTGTTTCCTACAGTGGCATGCAACATCATCAGAAAAGCTTAGTATTTATGCTAGAAACCTACCGTTGCTGCCTCTTGCATCACCTTTTTGCTTCCTCCTTTAGCTAAAAAGAAATTTAAAAAAAAAAATCAATAAATATTTAAGACAGTCTATACAGTATATGCAGACATACTTCGATACATCACCACTAGGGTGCAAAAAACCAGCACAAACCAGTTTTCTGGG
>NW_009599611.1:73789-116750 GCF_000690535.1 Cariama cristata | reverse complement strand
CAACACCCCCAAGTCCTTCTCAGGGTTGTCCTGAATCTATTCTCCACCCAGCCTGTGTTTGTACTAGGGATTGTCCTGACCTATGTGCAGGACTTTGCACTTGGCCTTATTGAACTTCTTGAGGTTCACAAGGGCCCACCTCTCAAGCCTGTCAAGGTCCTTCTGGATGGTATCCCTTCCCTTCAGCATGTTGACCACACCACACAGCTTGGTGTGCACTTAATCCCACCGTCCGTGTCGCCAGCAAAGATGTTAAACAGTGCCAGTCCCAATACTGACCACTGAGGAACACCACTCATCATCAGTTTCCATTTGGACATGGAGCCGTTGACCACAACTCTTTGAATGTGACTATCTGGCCAATTCCTTATTCCCTGAGTGGTCCATCTGTCAAATCCATGTCTCTCCAATTTAAAGACAAGGATGTCGTGTGGGACAGTGTCAAATGCTTTGCACCACTCCAGGTAGATGATGTCAGTTCCTCTTCCCTTGTCCACCAATGCTATAATCCTGTCATACAAAGCCACCAAATTTGTCAGGTGTGATTTGCCCTTAGTGAAGGTTATAAGTGCCCTTATATCCTGTATTCTGCGAAAGTTTCCTATTTAGAAGACCAAAGTTAGTGCATACAGATCCTTTGCTCATCCCTTGACTCAGGGCTTTACAGGCCCAGGGAATGATTAAAGAAGAAATATAGTCTTCTGACTTGACTGTTTCATGGTTAAAGCAGTCAGTGGCTGAGAAACAGTCAATGTTCTAGGCTTTACTCTCCATTTTCTTCAAAATCCAATTATTGTTTACTGTAAGAATAAATAGAATTAGAACTGAGATTTCCTTCATCTCCTTGTTGAATCCAGCATTGAGTTCAACCCCGCTTGACTCCTCTTGGTTTTTTGACTGCTCGGAAAGTCTTCAATTCCTTGAATTTATCATGCTTTGTTCACTAATTTGTGGTTATGCATTTGTATCAGTGCAACCTCTGGGGCTTCACACGTGATACTATTGTTTGTATTTCCATAGAGTTTGGGATTTTCATTGAGAATGAGGACCTGTTATGCAGGACTCAATGGAGCCACACGCTACAGTGTGTTATACAGAGAAACTACAAAATGCATTTGTGTTATTTCTATTTGCTACTTCAAAATATGCAATTATAATCGGGCTATTTGAAATATGTTAAGTGTTCATGTGGCTTGAATTCATTATTAGAAATTAAGCATTTGCACTGGCAAAAATCCAGATAAGAGACTGATAACAAGGTTTGGTATATAGTACAGAGTAACAATAATTTGCATGTCAGTAATTGGAAATACATACTCATGCATGCCATTTACCTTACCAAATATGCCACTGATTAATATGAAAAAGGAAGTGCTTAAAGTTCTTTTTTCCAATACTTTTTAAAAATGTAACATTTGTTTTAATGACAAAACCACTGTATAATTTTCTACATAGAGATAGAACTGGTTTTTTTCTTGGCTTTTAGAAAAATACTCTTCACATTCCTTCCTAGCATTCCTTGTCTTTTTTCCAAATTCAGATTTCTGTCTAGATGCTTTATTTGATTTGATTTCCATTAGTTCAATGTTCTAGAACTAGGTAATTTGTAAAGCAAAATATTAAAATAGCAATTATTTTCTTTCCAAAATTATGACACATGCTTAGCTTGTACATAAATATGCAGTCATGAATTGATATTATTTTAACAAAATCCAGTGTCTTTTTGGTTTTTTTTTAAGGAACCAATATCTTGTGATTTAGAGGCCATGAGTATAGCAGAGTCTATACACAGTATAAGTATTATAGACACTTCATATTTTTTCATAGTTTTGTCCAAAATTTGAATGTTTTTCATAAGGATAACTTTGAAATTTTGGCATGTTTCAGACCCAAGACTCAAAGTGAAATGACATTTAAAATTTACAAACCTAAAGAACCAAATATTACTTGAAATGAATATTAATAATTTTTCTTTGAAGATATATTCAGCTGCAGAATATCAGTCAAATTGAGGACATCCTCCCTAGTCAGGTCACCACAAAAATACTTGGGACAGATAACAAAAATCTAGAAGTACTAAGTCCTCACAGTTGTAAAGAGAGAAGTGCTATATAACAAAAAAATCATATCTGTTTTTCAAATAATGCATCTATGGTTATTGGATAAGGCCAGCCTTAATCTCCATATATCTCCATTCTGCATCTGTAAAATGGAAATAAGACACGTTCCTCTCACAAGACAGTAGTGAAATAAAGTCACTGAGAAACAAAAAGAATTTATCTTGATAAATGGCCAAGAAAAATCCATAGCAATATTAAGAATTCTCCCTTCAAATCTGATTTTGAATATAGAGTTGTAAATTTAGTTAAGAAAGGGAGGGGCATTTAATAATAAATAGATTACAAAATACTGCATACTCACTGATTTAGTGGACATTGTCCATTACACACACAGTCTGCAGTGTCAAATGTTACAGAAAGTAATATGTAATCATTAAGTTAGAGGTAGTTTCATAATTCATAACACAATTGGGAAAATTAATTTTTCTAATTTATTTTTCTTTAAAATAAATTTTTATGTTAAAAATCCTTGTTTTAAATAATCAAACTCATTAAAGGAAGGAAGCAACAACAGGACAGATAAATATTTTCTCAAAATCTGTGAAATTTTACCTTTAATTGTCTTTCCTTCTCTCAAACAGAAGTCTAGTTTCTGTCTGAGTATCTTGCTAAAAAACTGACTTGAATATCTGTCTGCTTTTCCACCAAGTCTTATTAAAAAGACAAGAATTTCATGATCATCCAGCTCAACTCTAGTACATTAATACAACAGTTAAATAATATATGGAATTATTGCAGTTAAATTAAAGGCTATACATTTGCTTCTGTCTGTGACTGTTGTTTCACTCAGGGGATTCCAATGGGAATAGCTTATAAAGAGAGGCTTTTGAGAGGATGCATCTACTCACAAAAAATAAGAGGATAAGAGTGAGAGAGAAAGAATAGGTATGCTAGTTATGTCTATTCATATCTCTCATTCACACATTCCATTTAAAACACATAGGAAAAAACCCCACCCCACTCAAACACGGATTTCCAGGGTTTTTTCTGAATCAAAGCAGTCTGGGTTAAAACTATTACAATACTTATGCAAACCTAGAATAAAAACTGTGGACTGAATTCATGCTAAAGCAGGTTTATGCAAGTCCCTTGTGATATGTTAAGCTTAGTGTTGTGTTAAACTCCGTAACTGAAGATCCCACACTACATAGGAATAACCTTCTGTGAGTACGACAGAGAGGCACATTTAAGCCTTGTTGTTACGATCACTATTGAATATTCACCAAGAGACCTTTGGCTTAGGAAGACTATTAGCGGAGAAAGACTGCTCAGAACAACTGTTACAGACTCACAGTCCAAGTAGCCCCTTAGACAAACCTCCTTTTTCTCTGGTGAATATAGAGGGAACCTAGAGAGATGGGACTTTAAGGTAAAGTAATGCTCAGTAAATATTGCTTCATCTTTCATTTTGCAACAGAGCATTGCACTATGGGTTTTATTATTTGTTCTCAAGCTGCAAGTAACCCCCTACGTATAGCATACTGAAGGTGTTTGGTAAAAAAGGGAGAAGTCCCAAAATGTAGCTTTCATTTCCTCTCAGTCCTTATCACTCCCTTTCTCCATGCCCCAGATCTGTTCCAGTTAACACATTCATTCTGCACTAATGATGATGGAAGGATAAGAGAAAATTAAGGTCAAAGGATCTGGATCTCAGTTTACTTATGGCGGCCGCTGACTCACGATATGTAACTGCTGCTTCTCCTCAAAGACAAGTCTACACCTTCTTCAAAAGCAATAGAGTTTGCCTAGTCAGCATAAGGCTGCTATGCTAACCTTGAGCCAGCTCCCCAGGGATTTCTACATAGACGCTAAAAGTGGTGGAGAGAAGACTTCTGTGGGTCTCCGAGTGCAGCGGCTTCTGAGAGCTGCAAGGAGGTAAAGGCAAAGGAAGAGATCCATCCAAACTACCACAGATAAAAAGAGCACAGCCTGGTCTGGAAGCTTGAGAACAGCTGTACATAGGCTCTATCAAAATCATAAGTTAATAATTCCTGATCAAAAAACATGTTTTGGATAAAGGGTAACAGTGCACACAGATGTAACAATCTACTTCTAAGTAGATTTTTACACCAGCTGAGAATGCACTGATCTAGGATTGAAGAAAGATTTCTTTGTGAGGAGGGGAGAAACAAACAGCTGTGTTCAGAATATTGAATATATCTTTCACATTTTGCATGTTTTATTCCTTTGCTTATTTCCTCTATCTTCAATTAGAAAATGTGTTGAACAACTGCCCACAATTAAGAGGTGGAAACATAAATAAAGGAATAGAATGGAAATAAAGTAACCTCATCCCCTTCTCTGTTGTAGGATCAATGGTCAATATTTCTGTTTTTCAGCACATTCAGACTACCATGTATATGGTTTATTTCCTAAGATATAATTCAAAACATCCTATGATCTTGGGGCTTACTATGCAAATTATCAGGCAATACCTGACACTCTTCTCTTGTCTGTTTCGAAATTTGTATTCTGATCAATATCCAGGAAATTGAAATCTCTTCATATCAGTATTATAACTATTTACGAGATTCACTTAGCTGCCTCAATATCTTCTGATCTTTCTTATTCTACCTTTGAACTTTATAATAAGCTGTCTGTGAAGAACACTTTCCAAATTTAACTTTCCCCACACTCTAAACTGCCATCACTGTAGTTATCAAACTATATATTTGATATCATGTCTTCAGATACAATGTTCTCCATTGCTTATATTATTGTAGTCACACTTATCATGTTAAGGCTCATCTTTCCATATATCAAGGACCGAGATATTCCTGTCAACTTCACAATTTATCTCAGACTTGATTGCAACAATAGTTCACAAATTTCTTTGATTTCATTTACTTTCAACCAAAGTATTTGTTTTTCTGTTTATTTATTAAGATTAGATTATCTCCAAATACGTTACTGTTTTGCTAGTTCATGGTATTTGTCAGAAGCATTCCACACATTGCTTCCACTGTGATCTCCAGGTTCTTTTTGTGTTTCTGTGAATTGGTGAAGTGACCTTTCTGGTTTCTAACAATGCAGCTGGAATCACTGTCAGATAATATAGAACTTATGCTGGTAGGATATAAACATAAGTAACTTCATCTAGAAATATTATGATTATGTTTCATGTCTTCATAAGAAGAAAACAGCAAGATCTTCTTTTTGAGTGGTAACTGTTTTAGCTATTGAGACTGTTTTACCTAAAATGTTAAGTAATTTAGGTCTATTCAGGAATCACTGCTGTCAACCTTATCTGCTGTGTATTTCTTGACCTTGTGATCCACAATTCATTAAAACCTTTGGGTACCGCAAGATATTCAGTTAGAAATTAATGCTAATATATCACACTACTATGAACAGTAGCTTTTAATGTTATTAAATTGAATTAGCTTCTCATTACCTAAACAGAAAGATGTAGCAACACTGAAATTCACTATTTGTAATTCTTCATTGTCCACTGTTACGTCATCAGCAAACATTTGCATTCCAAAACAAATTTCATACAGGCTAAATAAAAACACACAGTGACTTCTAGTATCTCAGTGCATTATACAAGTAGGTGTATAAATGTAGGAGAACCTCACTTCGGATTGAACTGACTGTGTGAATATTTTGTCAGATTTGGAAGTTAGGGATCTTTTTAGCCTGATTCAGCTATATTGGTAGATTTTTTAAATTACTCTACTGATGTCTGTTTAATTATTGTTTTGTATACTAGTGAAACTGAGATATCAGCCTATCCCTTCACAAACAGATCTTTTGTCTCTTGGCAGCTGATATAAAAAGGATATCACAACAAGGGAAATCAGGAACACTCAGTTGAGTAAGAGTAGCAAAATGTGCTAATTGTTTATCTTCAGTGTCTTTGATTTGTTTGTTTAGCTTGTCCATAATGTAAACTAAGATATTTTGAACGTTTAAAAATATGATCATTTTGCAGTTTTGTTGAATTATTTTTTGCCTGTAAAGCTCATAGTAATTTGTAAACCGTCCTCAACATGAAAATCATGGTAATTTTCAAAATGTCTTGTGCAATATAAGGGGAGAGATCACTTCTCTCACTGCCGGAACGCAGCTGACTTCCAAGGTGTTGATCTGTTTTCCGTGAACAACCATCTTGTATATTTCAGGAAAGAAATGAGGGATAACACTTATCCCTTTTGAATAATATTCATTTGTATCATTATTTCACCTACTATTTGTTTAGCTTACTCACCAACACTACTCATAATTTTTAAGATTGAAAATTTCTTACAATGTTTGTTCTGCTTCAGCTGAAAGCATATCACTGGACCCTGGCAGTGCCATTTGGCATATTATTGCAGAGGAGCACCTACAGTCCCTGAACATCTTTGCTCCTAAAATTTTTTCAACTAAACATTGACCTAGACAAACTCTTCTTAGTTTGTGATATATAAAAGCACAACTCACTCTTTCACTCCATGTGAAAGAAATCCCTGCAAAGATATTAAAGAAATGATGGGGAAATCCTTCTAAGCTGGATTAAAGTATAAACAAAGACAGTCAAGTTCATTCACTGGTACACATTTGCTTCTGTGATGCCACATGTATATTCTGTTGCCCTGCATGTCTTGGCTACCTGCCTTCCTAACCTTGCATTTCAGTGGTCAATGTGTGTTGGAAAGACAGTCCTTCTTGGAAAAAAAAATAATTTGCACTAAATCCTCAGGCACAGAGAGTATATGAGAGCAGAGCTGAGGAAAACAGAGGGGCTATTACCTAACTATGACTTTAATTAATCTTTTCCTTCCAAGATTTTCATTCTCACATGATGGCTGTAGAATTTTTTTCATTGAAGTGGAAAAACAGAGAACCAAGCAACTTTGTTCTTTAGCAGTCTATTGCCTTGTCGTTATGTTCTGTCACACTCAAAATCTTGTGGTAAACAAAAGGGAATATAAGATACATTCAGCTATGAATTTATTGTTAGTCCAATTAACTATTTAACAGTCCAGTTGTCAAAATAAGTAACTAATACGGAAAGGTCTGCAAAAATACTCTTAACATTTTTGTATGTGAACTGGCTAGGATCTGCTCTTTCTACGTGACCTTATCCTCACCCTTCCAGTGCCCCTTTGGGATCTATGGTGAGCACTTCAGTATGCCTCATGAGCTGCAGGGTGGAAAGGTCTTAATGAGTTTGGAACATCACAAAGTCTTCACCAGGAGGAAGAGATTGTGAAGTACATGGGATATTTGTGTGTGAAGTGGACTGGGCTGTTCCTCCTCAGTTTGATACACTTTGATTTATCATTTTTAAATGTTTCCTCACCTCAGGCTGCTGCCTTCTGGCTGCTCCCAGCAGAAGGATGAACGTGATCTGCCCCCAGTTTCCCCATGCTCAATCATGGGAAACTCCTGGGTTTGCCAGACCCTTCCCACGAAGGCACTGGCAGAGCTCAGGCTCAGGCAGGGGAGGCCACAGGCTCTTGGTGCCGAGGCGGGCGCTGAAACCAGCCCAGCCCAGCTCTGGCCAAGGTCAGCCCAGGCCAGCCCTGAGACCTGCAGTTTCAGGGCAGAGCCTAAAACCTTTTACTAGAAGTGACAAAAAGTCATATTTACTGGGTTACTGTTCTGACCACAGATACAACAGTAATTTTTTAAATTCTTTTTTCTCATCTACCTGTTGTTACAGCAAATATGTTCAAAGTCACGTATTACACTTGTGCAAAAAGACCTATTATAAAAAATCCTGCATTGACATGATAGTTTGTATCTAAATGTATCTTAATGAAGAGTTTCATGGAACAGATGGGCAAATACTTCTAAGCTATGCTTCAAATGGACTTCATTTAGTAAATTAACTGGTGGTCTGTTAGCCACCCTTCTCATTAGTGAAAGAACCACATTCCTTGAAATTAATTGCATCCAGGCTTACTAAATAGTGTTGGAATCTTTTTTTTTTTTCTAAAACTAGTAAGTACATTGTGTACTCACACATATATATGTATATGGTAAAAGCTTTTTTGTAATCATTTTCTTACACATTACTGAATAACACGAATCTAAAACTGTGATTTATTGCATAGACTTATCCCTGCTTTTATCTGAATGCATAGCATTTATTTTTAATGCTAATGCATCCTCTCTGGAAATATCACTAGTCTATAATGACATCTTTCTTTTGGTTTAAAGATGGGCATGCTTGCATGAACTTAGAAGAAAAAGTTTCTAGTTGTTTGCATTATTGCTCTTGCGTATTAAAATGATGAAAGATGTAAAGTACAAAATGCTTTATAAAAATTTAACATGGTGCATGCATAAATTAAGCTGCAAAAAAATGTGAATTGTCTCATTGAGACCAAAAATGTATGGTTACAGGAAGGGGAGATCCAACTGAAAGAATTCACATACAATGAGAAATAAAGAAAAGCTGTATGTTTATTCTGTGCTCTTCTTACTTACTGATTTTTGGACAGTTGGGTTTTGTTTTGTTTTGTTTTGTTTCGCTGTCAAAATTGCTATAAACTTAAGCTTTTGCATATAGTAAAGCAGTATGGAAGTATGGAGAATTTTTTAATCTTGATCTTTCATAATTGATTAAGAAAAACCAAGTACTGCTAAACGGAAATTTCACAAAGATGGGAAATGATTGGTTGAAGTCAAAGGTGAAGAATACTCAAGTAATAAGAAGAGATTCAAAGTGTCTTTTTTTTTTCCTATGGTAATTTTTGACATGAAGTTCATGGCAGATTACATTGATTTGGAAAAGGAAGTATATTGAATGTAATGGCAACCTGTGATACTTCTGTAGACCATACAAAGACCGTTATGAGTTTTACAAACATTAACAAAATTCTATAATGTGCCATATTAATACAACACAACTTAGACTGAATGGTTGACACATCTGAAAATGGATTAGAGTTGACCTTTCATGTAACCAGGCATTATATAAATGACAGAAAACTGAATGAGCTGGTCACTTAGCCTGAATAACTTTCTAGACTTGTAAACTTAGTGTAGGATTTTCAAAAGTGTTTATCACTGGTGAAAATTTCCATCATTGCAACCAACAAGACAGGACGGGGGGTAGACGTAAGATAAATGTACAACACTTTTCAGGTTTTTCCTTTGGCTTAAGATCCAGGTCAGCATAAGAGATCTTCCTGGAGATCAGACATCTACTCCAACCTACTTCTCTGATCATCTGGGGAGAGGAATCTGCATGAGGCAATTCATCCTAAAGTGGTTTGGGTATATAAAATAGTTAAAATAGCTATAGAATAACTAATAATAAGGGGTCAAAATTGGGTGGGATAAGACTTTCTACTAGGGAAGATATTTCTTCAAAGGCACTTGATCTCACAAATTGATTCTAGTGTCCTAGTGTGTACAAAGACTGTTGGGATTTTGCCTACAGCTCTATCAAAAGATGAAATTACTACTTTGGATTTAAACATGGCTTTCTTCAAAATTCATATTAAAAGACTAAGAATTTGTTCTTAGAGCTCCTAGATACATATAAATACAAGTTTCTTGTGAAAATTACTTGTCTGTTGTTTGAGTTGTGTGTATTTTATTAGGATGTTTCTGAAAAGCTAATTGTTTGAGGAAGAAAGTGTAAGGAAAGAGATATGAGCAGCTAAAGAAGGATGATTTTTTTCTTCAATATGTGCATGCTGAAAAACATCCAGATGCACCGTTAATAAAATTGTGAGACTTAGGATTTAGAAACCAAAGGATAAAGGAATATACAGTGGGAGATATCATTATGTAACCCCTGGTTCTATTATTAAAAACCATAATTTTGAGTCATGTATTTTAGCAGTTACTGCTCTATATCCTTAACAAATATCTCCAGTAATGTGCTGCCAAAAAATCTTAGCCCATACATAATGGACATAGTCTTTTTCTTGTATGTCTTCCAGACTGAAGGGGAAAGCAACTGTAATCATTATAAATACTTGTGACTCATGGAAAACACAGTATTTGAAATCTCGAGCACTGTTTACTCTTATTGTTCTGTAGGAATACGTAAAAAACAATTGTGTACTTTTCTGTACATATCAGCCAAAATCAGCATAATGCAGTGCCTCACTGCAATGCACTTCTTGCCTTACAATTCAGTGAAGTAATGGGTACCTTTGTACATGATGAGTACTGATGTTGTGGAGTATTCTAAAGAAGGATAATCCCAATTGTCAGGACAGTTATCACCTAGAAACAAAAAAACCAAACAAGCCCCAAAATCAACCAACCAAGCAAAAAAACCTTAAAATTATATGCCATTGATTTTCCTTTGTATCAAGCTTCCCAGGTTAATAGGATCATTTATATACTAGCAAGAGGAGAAGTATGCCATGTAGAAGGTATTTTTGTCTTGTCTCTTCTGAAAATCAGAACTGAAAACTTGCTTCTGTTCCTTGTTCAACAAAGCATTTAAGACTGTGTTTCAGTTTAAAATTCTGTAGGGACACTGACTTCAAAGAAATGGATTTATAAGCTTCTAGTTAAGTATGTGCTTAAATTTTTGGCTGGATTAGAGCTCAAAATTTCAGCAATTTACTGGATTAAACCTTTGAAAAATGAGATATTAACATATAACAAATATGAGAAAAGGAAGTGGAAGCAAGGAATTCCTTTATATTTTTTGTGTGCTTTCTTTTCCAAACAATCTTTTTGTCTTTTCTGTGTTAAATCTCTCTTATTCAGGTCTGAAAACATAGTGCAGGTTGACTATTATCTTCTGAAGATAAGCATTAAGAAGGAAAATTACAGTAGGATGAAAGGGTGATAAAATTTCTGTAGTGAAAGTGAATAAAGACAAACTATAGGCAATAGCAAAAGAACACTAATAACCAGTACTAGGAAATGAGGCATTCTATATTAATAAAGTCCTTTTCTTTTTTACTTTGAAATACCATTTCCTCAGCATTAGTAGCAATAATAATGGTTCTTTTCACTGCCTGAGAATGCACACAGAACTTTTACAAGGATAATCACATGGTTTTATGAAGATGCCCTGCTGCTCCATTGCTGCAGTATTAAACTCAGTGGACCTTTTTTTAAGATACATAACCCTAGCAGATGGAACAGAGAGGGCTGGTTAAAAAAATGTAAAGGATGTATGTTCAACTAGAGAAAATAAGTTCCCTCTGTTATTTACATATTTTTGTGCATTCGAAGTAAAATAAAAAGGGAAAATTACATTTAAATGCATATTTCTTGAATTTTTTACATTTTCCTCTCTGCTTTCAATGAATGGACTGTGTTATTCGCATTTTGACTCTGGACGTGTTTGCTTTTAAACCAATCTCAAGAGAGTTTCAGGAGACTGCAGCTATGTCAGAGTAAGTAGATGGTTTATCACAGCCAGCATTTGCTTTTGGGACAGATGTGGATCACAAAGGATGCTGCACTGTTCTCATAAATGTAGAATTTCTAGGTATCAGAGGGACTGGCTCTATGGACTTGGTGTGCAAAATCAGAATTATTGAGAGAAATAGTTTTAAACAGCCTGTATAAGTAGTTACCTGGCATCTTCCTAACATGGTAGATGCTAGGATAAATTTAACATACTGAAAAAAGTAACAAACAGTCGTGATAGCTGCAGAGTTTTAGTCCCATCAGCAAGGCCTTTCAGACTCCCTCTGAGATGTTTAAACATCACAGAGAACTTTTCTTTTTCTCTCAGATTCTATACCTGGTTATACTGCTCTGGTCCTATGTAGTGTGCTGAACATTTCTGAGGACTTCCAGCTAAGCCTTGAGACCTTACTGTTCATAAGGCGAGGTGAAAGTGAATAAAGACCTCCAAATTTGGCCAGTGATGATGATATTTTAAATGGTTAATTATCAATGGAATGAACATTTTTATGTCACAGACTATCTAGTCTTTCATTTGGGAATGCTTCTCTGGCTGAATACTTGGAAGTGGCATGGCATACAACCTTCCCTCCTTCTTGACATGATACCCAGGTAACAGCTCTTGCAAGTGTCATGTTCAGAATGACAGGAAAAAAATATTTTCTCTCCAGAGCTTTTACTTAATTTCTTTTGTTATTCTCTATTTACCATTTCATAAAATAAAACAGACCATGAGCTTAAGATATTCATACAAATTCAGTATCAAACTAGAGCTACACTAGGCAAAAGCAGATGCCACACTCTCCACTGAGGTAGATGTTTTAACAGGGATTTCTTATAACAGCTATGTTTTGTGATTGCATTCCTAGTCCTTCATTATGGTGAGATTAGTGAATTTGCAGCACTGTAATACTTGGTAAAGACAACGGCTTCCCTAATATACAAATAATCAAACACATCCCTGGCCTGCATTCCAGGACCCTTTTTCATGATTATGTAGCAGAGTATATGCTATTCCTCAGAATTATGAGAGATGATCAGTTCTAACTAAATTCACAATGCTAGAGAGCCTCAGAAAATGTTAATGCATTTCAGAGACTGTGCTTTCTGGCTATGGTCCCTGGCCACGGTGACAGCTATTGTGCTGATGCTTCCCATTCTCAAAAGTCTGTCAAACTCAATTAAAAACTGCATTCTGGTAATCCCTGTCCTTTGCAGTAGCAGCTTGCTGTGGGGATATTTTGCTTACTTTCTGCTTGCTACAAATAATCCTTCTGTGTTTATTTTCTGTTCCCCTCTCTATATGGAGGTATGCATGTACATACACAAATCTCCTAGAACAAAGATGACTACCTGCTTGCTCTGTCATCTGTGTCAATATTTCATTATGCATCTTATTTTTTAACATAAAATTGTTAGGTTGATCACGTAAAACTGGTGATCACATTATTTTCCCTTGCTATCCTCCTTCCAAAGGTCACCTGTCTTTAAAATTCTTTCAGGCAACATATCAGGTTGTATGAGGTTTCCTAAAATGAGACACCTGATTTTGGTGTCTGTGTTATGATGTTCTTTTCTGAATTTTCCAATATTCAGAAATTGTCTCTTCTGCAGGATGATTTGGAACGTCACAGATAAACTCCTGCTCTGTATTGCCTTCTGGAGGAGTCTGTCTCTCTTCATTGACCGCAGAAGGAGACCGGAAAGATTGGTCAGTCATACTGAGCCTCAGACTCGTTACCCTTTGCAATGTGATCACTGTCCTAATTTTGCTGAAATCAGTAGAATTTTGTAAGCTCAGACTACAAGGAAGCATTAAAACCTCATTAGGGCAATCTGTTGAGTTCCCTATACTTCAGTGACACCCACATTCCTAGGTGAGAAACATAATTCTGTGTTTATTTTATTGAAATCTGCAAAATGTAAGATCTTGAGGATCTTTTCTAAATGGGGAGTTGTATACCTGCCAGATGAAATTTTTGATCTTCATCTGTCTCATTTGTTAATGTATTTCCGGTTTGATGGTTTGAAGTCCCTTTCTGCTGAAATTAGCCAAAACAAAATGTGCCTCCACTCTTTACAGTGACTACTAAGAATGTTTCTGACTTCTTTGGCTTCTGATACAAGACTAGTCTGTAGAATCACTTCTAAAATTAATTAATATTGTTATACACAAAGTATCCAAAGGGACAAATACCCAGCTTTTCCAATTTTGCTTGGAATATTACTGCAATTGGGGGTGGATGCAAAATCCATTGAAATGTACTAAATACAAAGAAATTCCATTCCACTCAAGAAATTTCTGTATATTGAAGAACTGGAAACTGGATAAGTATGTGGTGGAAGTAAAATGTACATACACATGAATTTCTTTCTCTGCTTGAAGTCTTTACTCGCAACATGAGGTGCTAGGAGGCAGCTGAATGAGTATTTGAATGAGCAATGGCAGTTAGATGTGTCTGAATTCTGCTATGAGTTTAACACTGATGTTTATGGTGTGAAACATTTCTACAGACTCATTTAGTAGATATAGTTCCTTGCCTTGAAATTCAGTACTCCAGTATAAAACTCTGGATAAACCAAGTTATAGTATTGCATGATCATAGCTGAGACACCCAAGTTCTGTTGAAGAAGGAGTGAGAATCCAGAGTGAAATTACAGGAATGTGGAATTAGAGTCAATCTGTTAATGTGGCTTGCCTACAATTCTGTGTGTTTTGTGGATAACAACGGTGTGTTAACAGTGGTAACTCATAAATATATGCATATGCCACACTGAGCTTATGCTTGGTATTAAGTTATATTTTGTTCACGTACTTTGCAAGGATCTTTCTTAAAATGTTAGAAAATGCAATTGAAGTAGCTAATGGCAAAGAGTTTAAACATAGATTTGTTGTAACTACTTTGTTTTCCATTTAGTATCTTGTGAAGTTGGCTTTTTCTTTACTCTGCTATAGAAACTAAACAGTAGAGCCAAGATCGTATCAGGAAGGGAAAAGAATGAGTCACAATTCACCCAGCGCAGCTCCTCTTTCCATACCAATTTTGTTTGCGCATATAAAGCTGGCAGGTACAATCTAGAGTTTTATTCCAAACTTCGTGATAACATAATTTACTTGTTAATGATTACAGCTGAGATGGTAAAGAAATTATCTGGAAAATGTAAAAAGCCCCTGGTACATGATTTGTCTTAAAAAGGGATATTCATCTGGGTAACGAGAGAAACAAAAAGAAGTGCCAACTGGCCAAGGAAAGTTTGGCCTGTAGAACTAGGAAAAATTTTAAATTTAAATGTACATATACATTAAAAATAATTTAAGTTTTTAATTCTATATGTACAATATTATTTCCTAGATATACCATGCTTTGAAATCAACTGATTCCATATTTCTGAGAAAACCTGGGTTCAATACAGGCTGAAAAAAAAAAATCAAACCAATTGTGAGTCAGTAAATGATTGTTGGGCCTGCTGGCTTAAAAGCAAAAGGAAAGAAAAAACAACACATCAGACTAAGTTCTTTTTACTAATAAAATGTCTTCTCTTTTCCCCTCCTTTTGTGAATGACTACTGTTGACTACATAAGGAGAACTTTGTTATGGAGGAGAAAAGCTCTGTTTGTATCAGTAAACTTTAAACTTTAAACTAGATCCAAGATTTATCTCCTAATGTTCTTGTGTTGCAGCCAAAAAAACTCTTGAGTGTGAATTAATTAGGTTTTTTAACAGGCATGATTTTCCCAGTCATAACATGCTCTAAGACTGAATATAAAGATGGAAATTGATATGAAAGTGACATACCATTATAAACATGGGAAAAGCAGTTATAGATTCCATGTCACATAACTAGACCTCACTCTCAGTTTGAATCAAACATTATCAAGTGTTTTAGTTACAGGTATCTAGACCTGATGAAATCACTTGCCAAATGTCATTGAGAAAAGCTCTATTCAATTACACTTACTGATTGGTTTATAAAAAAGATCAGCATTAAAAGGGGATCTCAAGGGAGTCCCCTAGTTTTGCTACTGCCCGCTGTGTTATTTCTCACATGATCTTTATGACAAGTCTTACACCAAATACCGCACATGAGAAACCTTTACAAAAGGTTCTGGCACTGAGTACCTTTGAAGACAAGAGTGCTTAGGGTCTCAGAGAAAAATCTTACTGCTTGGATATAAACCCTTTGGCACAAGAACGGAGCTCTTTCCCAGGCTAACCACTCTGGGGATCTCTTTCACCCCTTTATATTCCATAGTTAAAATCTCCCTGAAAAAATTATGCAAATTAAATTCTGTGGGGCAGTACTTTTCATTTTTTAAAAAGTGGTAATAAAAGCCTCTCTGGACATTGTGGCTTTAGGACTAAAAATTCAAAGTAAGCTTTGTTACCAAGTAAACTCAAATAAAACTAGGTATGTCTACTTCTACTTACAGAGCAGCCTGAATTTCATGCTGATTTTGGCACTGCTGAATATGCTACCACATTACATTTTGGATTTCTCATTATTTTTCATGAAGAACAAAAAGTAGTTCAAAAGTTAGCAAATAAATAAAGAAAGAGGTGATATTCAAACTACTGATTTAGGAATGTAGACCACTAGACCACTTTTTTTTTTTTTTTTTTTATCTTACATGTCCTGATAATGATGCTAGATAAAATTGTGTAAAATTCACACTATATTTTGTCAGCTCTTCTTTTACTTTGAAACAAATTGGTAAGTGGTAGTTTTTCATAGCTCTGTGATTTTAGGAAGTATTTTTTGAGACAGAGAATTTGAAAGCATATTTGAAATCACTTTTCTCTAACGAGAATCACAATTTCTTGAAAACTGAAGAAGCTTCCAGAAACTTTCTTCAGGTTGTTTTGGACAAGCAGCAGGTCACAAGTAAAATTCTGAGCTGCAGCAGGTCACAGGAACAAAAGAAATACCTGAAAGACAAGGCAACAATCTCTGTGTTCCTACTGTTTGTTGCTTACTGTGTATTACAGAGGCTTTGCCCCTTTACACGTTGGGAATATTCTTGGAACTGTAACTTTTTGTTCATGGACTTTCAGCTAAATCTAAGCAACAGAATTTGCACCTAATTTAATTTAGCTGATTAGAGGCAGCAACAGAGGATAGGAATGTTCACTATAATAATGAAAATTTTAAAACAGTATTAATTTTTATTTATTTTGTGAATTATCTTATTTATTCCTTAGTATTATACCACTTTTGAAATACATTGCAATAGAGCTGGAGGAACAAATCTGTTAGTGGTTAGCTGAATACAGAAAATAATATAATTTTCAGTGAACAGTTACAGAAGCAAGCAAATATTTTAGTAATGGAAAAAGAAATAATGTGATTATTCAAAAAATATTTCAGCTGACCCACTCTCCAGAAATATTTAGTGTAATTTGGTTTTTCCTCCTTTGAACCTTCTTTTTGGTCGGTTGTTTTGTTCATTTGTTTGTTTGTTTTTCTTTTGTTATTATTGGTTTTTGTTTTGTAGGGGTTGTTTTGTTTTGTTTTGTTTAATTATAGCAATCACAGCAGTAGAATTTTATTCTGCAAGAAAACCAAATAATGTATTTGGAAAATATAATGTTTCAGTATTTCTTAAACGTAATATTTCATTTAAACAATTTCAAAATTTTATTTTTTACAGTTTCTAACTTTTTCCTTTCTTTTCAGTTAAAGCTATTTGGCAAATTTGAGCTAAGATGTCCCCAAATTCTATTTCAAAAATTTTTCTATATGTTTAAAGAATTCCATCCGTTGAAATTTTTGGTTTGGTTTGGTTTGGTTTCTAATTCCTGTCATGTTTCCAGGCCCTAATTGTAGTTTAGAAGAATCTTTATGCAGTTGTGAAATTTTTCTATATCTTCTTCTTTCACTGCTCAATCTATAAATCAGAGAACTAGTTATGTATTTATTACAGCATAATGGAAGACAGAAGTAGGCTTGATCGAAATCCCCTTGTGTTGTTAGATGAATAAAACAAAGAGGATGCACTCTTTGTATAGAATTGAGGAAAAACACAGTCACTGATGAAGCACGGTCCTATCTTCCATCTCTTTCCAGGACTCTTACTGCGTTCAGTGAAAGGTGGGAAATGAAAACTAGGTCCAAACTGAGTTTCAATAGGAAAGCCATTATCCATCTATTTTAAGAAATGAACCAAGCTCAGTTATTCTACTAGCCTCTCAATAATAATACTGATGTTTTATGAGATGGAAAGCGATGCTGCCATTGGCAATATCTACCTAGAACTGAATCATTAGAATTACCAGAGTAATGATAGTTAACTTTCTTTATAAGATATTAGCTAAAGAAGAAAAGCCTTAGTCTGACTTCAGTGCAGGATCAGGTATTCAATTTTGCTTGATTTAGTTCTTCTTTCACAGTCTGTGAAATGTAGATGTGGATGCAATAGAGACTAGATCTAAACTCTCTCTGAATATGAAATTTCCAGTGGAATCTGTGAAAATGTTATGCAAGGAAAGATATTTTATATTGATTGAATATGCCTGAATCTGAGAACTATGCATCCTTTTTCTCTTTTTCATGCAAATATTAAGCTCTCTGTAACATGCACTAAAGATTTATCCTTGCTAATCAATGGCTTTTTTGTGTCCAGTAAACTTGGCGTGATGTCTATTCTTAAAACTTCATCCTTTCATACTTTTATCCTGAAGCTGTAGCATAACTCTTGCTCAAAGCTAATAATGGTTTGCATGCCCCTTTGCTCCTCTCTCTTTTTGTCAAGGAAGCCCCTCCTATTGTCCTGTCGCTCAGGTTTGTATCACACATTGTTATCACCATTATTATTAATAAACTCAGCCTCCTGACAGCAGGGGTTAAATGACTCTGCTGATAACTACGTTGAATACATAGTGCAGTTGAGAATTCTCATCAGAAAGTTGTCATTCTGAAATAACACTAATATCATCTCTGTCAAAACATTTTAATAGAAGAAATGGAATAATTTTATAAGGAAAGACAGCAATAGTAGATATGTATGCTGCAGTTGATCTTACTATAGGTTTTGATTTTGTTTGTGCAAGCATTGACTTTTCAAAGATGAAAGCATAAATAGCCTATCCTATTGTCTGTCTAGTGGTGATTTAGTTTTAAATGGCACTTTATTGATCTAACACACAGAAAGTAAGTAGGCAAAAAATGTGCATTTTTATTCAAGGAAAGTAATGTCCAAATTTCAATCAGGATATTCATACATTCAATAATCATTATAACCTATATTATTGCTCCACTTTGTATGAGTCAATTAGTCAGTCTAAATAAAACCTGCTTTGCATTCATGTTCTACTGGTTTTATTTTACATTCATAACAAACAAATATGAATGAATCATTTAAATTCAGGTCTAATTCATTCTTTAGGTATGTTATGAAGTGTCTCATTTCCTTTTTTACTAGTCTGTATTTTCATTTGATCTGCTTAAGCATTGTAAGATAAGTATCTATTTTAATAATCATAAAAAATACATTTCAACTTCATTTTATAGTATTCTGCTTACTACTTTGAGATAATTTCTTTAACATTAATGATACGCTTTCTTCCGTGTATTATGCTTCCCTTATGTATCATCTTGGGAAACCTTGTCTCCAGCTTACTGAAAAATGGGTTAGAGTACTTCTGTGTAGTTTCATATAAATGGCATATATAAAGTTTCCACAGTTGGTGTCAGCTAAATTTCTTTATTTAGGCTGAGGAAATAAGTAATCATATGAACAGAAAACAGTTCAATTTGTCCACACTGCATTCCAATTCGATTAAGACTCAACATGTGAAACAGTAGAATTCTGAGTAATGTATTAACAAATGCACATAGCAAAATGCCAGAAAATCTTGCCTGTAAAAACAGAGGATAATAATCAGGAAATTTTCTGTACCTCAGAAATCGAGATATAGCTTTCTATCTACTACTTTTTAAACTATCACAGGCTGTGAGTTGTCAAATTTTCCACAGGTAAGTGTTTCAGCTAATTAAAATGAAAAGATACCACAGAATGAACAGAATTGATCCTCAAACAAAATTACAAGCAAAAATTAAAGTATATATCATAAAGAATTCTGAAATATATTACTCTGAGTCACTGAAAGCATTTGTTTTTTTCATAATTTCAAAATATTTAATCTGAATTTCAAAGTAGGAGATTCCCAAATAAAAATTCAAAACATTTTCAGCCACATATGCTACAGGACTGTATGTCTAATATTCTCTCCAAATGTTGTGGTTTAACCTCAGCTGGCAACTAAGCCCCACACAACCACTTGCTCACTCCCCCCTGGTAAGATGGGGGAGAGAATCAAAGGGATAAAAATGAGAAAACTCATGGGTTGAGTTTAAGACAGTTTAACAGGTAAAGCAAAAGCTGTGCATGCAAGCAAAGTATAACAATGAATTCACTCACCACTCCCCATGGGCAGGCAAGAGTTCAGCCATCTCCAGGAAAGCAGGGCTCCATCACATGTAACGGTTACTTGGGAAGACAAACGCCATCACTCTGAACGTCATACGGTACAGGATATCCCTTTGGTCAGTTGGGGTCAGTTGCCCCAGCTGTGTCCCCTCCCAACTCCTTGTGCACCCCCAGCCCCCTCGCTGGTGGGTGGGGTGAGGAGCAGAAAAGGCCTTGACTCTGTGTAAGCCCTGCTCAGCAGTAACGAAAACATCTCTGAATTATCAACACAGTTTTCAGCACAAATCCAAAACATAGCCCCATACAAGCTATTATGAAGAAAATTAACTCTATCCCAGTCAAAACCAGCACACCAGTAAAGAATATGTTTTTTTGAAAAGTACTGCTTAATCACATTTTAGAAAATATTTCTGTTACTACTGTATTTGAGAAGATACAGAAAAAAATTAGATGGCTTTTCTCTGATACCCATCATGACCAGTGTTATCAATCAGTTATATGCTCCAAATATGTAGATCTTCATCTACTAGTCTATCTGAAGGGCAGAACACCACTACCTAAAGTGTACCAGATTTTATACAAAATACAATCTCTACTAGGCTGGGTTTTTTCTTTGTAAAGAAACACTGCTCAACAGAAGTTCTAAATTTTTAGAGTATTTTCTCCTTTCACTTTTTCTAAAATAATTTAGGCTTCTTGCTGGACATCACTGGGTATATTCTGCACTGTCATCTCAGTAGACTATGGTCCTTCATGGAAAACCCTGCCCCAGTCAGGCATAGTGTGGGTGGATGAAGGGAAGGATTCCAGGAACTTTCTCACATCACGCCCCTTCCACTAAGCTACCTGGCCTTAAACTACAGCCAGGCACCCTGTAAATATACTTATTTGTCCCCAACCTGACCCTGTGGGTGCAATCACTTCCTGCATATCTCTGGTTTTGGACACTCATCTTCTGTCAAGGCTTCTTTCACCTTTTCCTGTCCTTGTGAAACTCCATGGCATGTCTGTACCAGGGATGATAGAACAGAGAGAGGAACGTCCTGTGCCTGGATCATTCATGGGCTTTGAAGGAGCTGCAAATTTAGGACATGGGGCTTTTAAAGGCACCTGTGCTGTGTCTTGGAGGACGAACAGTGACCCCTTCTTGTGAAAACCAGTGCTAGATGTAGAACAAACGCAGCATATGAATATTTTTGAACAGATAGTTCCTACCTATAATTGCATACCTATATTTAGAAACATACAGGTATATATGCATGTATGCACATACTTAATACTCCATTTTTCCTGTTGGCTACTTTGGTTCACTCTGCCTTTTGCTTGACAATCTCTGTAGCACATTCTGTTTTCAGTCTCACTTGAACTACTTTTCATTTGCTGTGCACACTTTATCCTCCTTAAATCCTTTCTTCTTTAGGCTTGTCTCCTCAAACCATCCTTCCTACTTTCAGATTTAAAGCCCACACCAGCTTTCCCTCGAAACGTTATGCTGATATTTGTCTTCTGTTAAGTTACATGTGAATTTTGTTGTAGAGTCACTGAGTTAATATATGTAAAGCACTCTCATGGTCTACTCAGTCTGCTTAAATCCTAAATGGATATGGCACGCCAGTTTCCAGAGCTAGTGCACACAGGAAAACTGATATTAACCTCCAACCACCTTGTAATCTACAACTTAAAAGACACAGAATGTAACTTTAAGGCACTGTGCATAATGAGTGTGAAGAACTGATCTACATGACTGGTAGCTTTAGAGATGCTATTCCTGAGACATGTGTGATGTTGCTGGCATCACTGAAGTATTACCAAATTGCTCCCAATACACCTTTTAAAGGAAAGAGATTTATTCCCTGTATAGTGTTTTATTCTTTATACTTCTCTTGATATTTTCTTTTAAATACTTGTATCTGTGCACTTTGTCAATGATTTTGTGTTGTACAAAGGGGACGTACACGACCTATGAATAGCTCACACTACACTGAAACTCTGTTTTGAGATATGAAGTGAGTTGTGAGACATGCACAGACCTTCCTGCGCACTGCAATATTTAAGATATTTGTGATGCTTATGCAAAATTTAAGTGAGGTGGTTCACTGCTTAGCTGAACCCTCAGGACAAAATTAGATACCTAAGCTCACTGTATTGTGTATGAGGAGAGGAAGCACTTCAGAATGGGATTCTCAGTGAGCTGTTGAGTGGGAAGCTGATAGAGCTGAACTAAATGCAAGAATAAGGGTTAGCGTTCAGTTGCTTTCCCGGGTGCAGAATGCAAGAATCAAACTAATCTCTCACTACGGATGCTTTTGTCCACTCAGGATCATGGGTTGTGAATGCTATCCTTGTGTGTGCTACAAAACCCAGGCTTTCCTGTTTGGTTTTTTTGGCAGCACCCAGAGGAAGAAGCCTGGTTTAGATGGAAGATAAGAACTTCAGGCATAAGTGTATAATGAGTCTATCCAGTTGGTGAAAATCTGAAATGCTTATCATAGTCCAGTGGTCTGGCTAAGTACTACTAAGAAAGGATCATTACATATTTTATTAGTGGAACTTTTTTTTCAAGAGGAATTAAGAAAGTCTCACCTCAAAATACCTAAAAATCCAGTGGTTTGAACACTTCATGAAGCTGTCAGCCCCTCAGCTCACATCCCTGCATCATGCTCATGACTTACTTCCTCCCTCGTGACACACTTCCTCCCACTTTCTCTTCTGCTCTACAACTATACTGTTTTGTGTCTGCTCTGAACACTTTAAAAGTACAGGTCTCTGTTGACCACCGCTCCTCCAGTTCCTTGGGAATCTACAGGTTGACTTCAGAGCTGTTAAGATTTCCTTAAGTTTAAGGTCACTGCTGGATAGCTTTACTCTTACAAAAGAATCTCACTAGCTAAGTAAAGGCACAGAAAAGCAACGAATATTTAGATGAAAAGGCAATAATCAGACTAGGGACCTTAGCTCTGATAGTTAATGTTTGTGTGATTCCTTTTGAAAATGTTTGTAAGGATCTATCACTTCCCAGTCAAGGGAAGATAAGAGAAACAAATTGTGTGTTTTCTTACACATATTCCCTTTCTTTGTCCTTGCTCAAGCTAATGGAAAGGGACAAGTTGGGTTCCAAATTCATTATGTCCTTCATCTTTGGCCTACAGAGAAATCTCTCCAGTAAAGGAAAAAGCCCTTATGTAGGCAGATTTTGGCATTTCTGTCATTCCTATTTGCAATTTGTTAAAACTCTTCCAAATATACATTTTACACTACAGTAAATTTTTAACATGTGAAACAAAGCAACAGAGGGAAAAGTGTGCTTCATTATTAAATCCTCAAGGGCTTTCCAGTTGCTTTTTGTGTTTTCCTAATAAGATAAAACTCTTCTTTAAAAAGTGCCAGGGAAGTAGGCAATTTAAACAAATGCATTTTAATCTGCATAGTGTGTGGTTTCCCAGCAGTAGGTTCTCTTTGTCCATAGTTTTAATTTAATATTTCTGTCTGAAGAGTAACAAGATCATTTCCCTTCTCCTTGCCTTGCCTTGCCTTGTCTCTTGCCATTTCTTCTCTCATTGAATCTGATTACAAGTAGTTTCCTGGTTTCAGTGGGATCAGAACTTGTTTCCTACATTTAAATAGAACGTGGAAATACAAAAAGCATTCACAGTACTGGAAGAAAATTGATTTGGTGCTCCAAATACCTGTTTCACATTTCCATGAATGGTTGCTCTATCAGTTCCAGAAATAATACGGAATAATTTTAATCCCAAAGAGGAGGACAGATACAAAGTCAGAGATGTCATGCCAGTTGAAAGGATGCCGTGGAGGTCATCTTTGTTTGAGCTTCAATGGTAGGAAAAAGTTTGTAAGATTACAGCATCCTTAGATGATGTAGAGACAGTCCAGAAACAAGATCGCAGCAGATGTTTATATTCTACTCCCTGAGCAGTGAGCAAACTTCTGTGGTTTTCTTGCTGTTGGGATGGGGGAAATTCCATCTTTTCTGAAGGAAAATTACATGTATTAAAAAGTATATTCCTGAAAGTCAGTTAATAAAAATGGATGAAAACCACTTATTTTTAACTACTGCCTGTTTCTTCCTTCTATTCCTCCTGCCAGCTTTCCAGTTAAATATGGATTTGAAGATAAAGAACTGTTTGACCATGAGTGACATCATCTTTGGAATTAGTTGAACTAAAAGGTAGAATTTCAGAAATGCTGTTAAAAGCAAAAGCTATGTCAAGCCTGCAAGTTTCTTCCCTGGAACAAGGCAAAAATTGGCAGCATTCACGTCACTCTGGAGAATCACTGTCTGGCAGAATATCACCCCAGCCCAAGGGTGTTGCATAAACTTCTTCAGAGAAAACTTGTTTTTCCAAAACCGTTTGGCTGATTGGTGATGATTTGTATTCCAAAAATATGCAAATCTTCTACATAGTCATGAAACAGAGGAAGCATCCTTCCATCCATTTGATTTCAGAATGCAATTGCTGTCTGCTTCAGCTCCATCTTTATGCAATGAAATTTTTTTCCTCTTGATGATCCATGAAGTAAATTTTGCATTTCAGAAAGGGAACAACATGAAGGCCACCCACAAGAAGGAAACATAACAAGTGCAGAAGTCAGGGATTTTTTTCTTTTCTAACAGTTTTAAATCTCGATGATTTTTTAAGAGAAACCAAGTAAATGTGTGGAGACTAGTGTAGTGAAATCCAGACCATTTTTAATATTGGAGGAAATGAACAAGGGAAAACCTTGTTATTGGGCAAGGAACTTTTCATATGTTGAGGAATTAAAAATATGTTTTGTATCTTTAACAATGGCTCAAGCTATTCCGTCATGTTGCAAAAGAATAAGATGACTCAGATAAAAATTAATTTTAAAGTGAGTCATATGTCACAATAGAGATGATTCAGAAAATACTACTTCCTCAGACAAGCCTTCCAGTAAGCAAAATGTTATTAAATATTTTAATACACGTGGCCAAGTGTACTGAGAGTGGCTTTCAGTCCTTGTCAGCCATGTGCCGTGTTCTAGAAAAGAAATACAAAAACTGTCAACGTACACTTACATATACGTAATAATAGACCTTTTGAATATAAATGTTAGTAAGATGTAAAGGACACACAACTAAATTTAATTTGGTATGTTATTTTTTATGTTAAAAAATGGTCTTTTAATCAAATCTGGAAATAAGATAAGTTGTCAGAAAACAAAAAGCTCTTGGCATTAGTGAAACATGAATATTATCCCTATTCAATTAAGTATTTTTCTAAAGAATTGTGTGCTTCTATACAATCCTGTTGCTCACACTTAAAAGTGCTTTTTAAATACTGTAATATATGAAATTAATATGTTCTATAAATTATTCTATAATTCTATCCTTAATGGATAGATGCTGCAACAGCATCTTTTTACATATTTCCCTAGCCACATGGTCTTTATTCATCATTGTGATAGTTTTGTAATTGAACAAGCAAAAGACTGTTGTGACATGGATTATTAAAGCAGCATGGGCATGGTGGGATTGGGTATACAGTTGGACTTCATGATCTTCGAGGTCGCTTCCAACCATTATGATTCTATGATTCTATGATTCTATGTTAGTATCTACATGCCTTTTGGATTAGATTCTTGAAAGATACTGCATTCTTTCTTCATGGCAATATGACCTTCTGTAAGAATTACCAAAATCTATGTAATTTACATTACATTTCAAACATCCAATCTTTCTTAGAGGTCTTTGAAGGGAGAAAGTAGAAAATGAAGTAGTAGTTTCTTTAACTTGTTGGTCAAGCAGAGCACAAGTGCTCCAGTGTGAAAAATTAAACTCCTGTCTTACCTATTTTTCAGTTTACAGCCCTCTGTATTTTCTAAATGTTATACATTTATTAAATAAGTAAAAATATCATATGTATTTAGTCTTCTCATGTCACTGTTTACATAGAGACTTGTCAAGAAAACTGCATGTAGAATGTCTCAGTCCCTGTTCTGACATAAAATATCTGGTTGTGCAGAATACATGAAGAGACTTTATTTTTTACACTCCGTTATACAACAACCTCAGTTTCAAGGGAACACTATGTTCTTCTGATAATAATTTCTCAAACAACTCAGCATGTTTAAGATGTTTAAAGTGAAATTACTTAAATCTGTTTTGCTATCTTTGGAAACACTGCATTTTGTTAGTGGAAGGCTGAAAAACTGAATTGTGAATCAATAACATTAAAAACAATACTGCAACTTTTAATCTGACTAATGTCAGGACAGCAATTTTGATGATCATGATTATTCAGAGAATGGGATGTTACTGCATATGGCCTCATTTTTCTAGAAAACTTACACTTGTGCTTATCTGCAAGTTACCCCTCCGGGTTCATCAAATCTCATCTGTGTACACAGCAAACATTTATCTTATTGAAAGGCAGGGTTATGTTTTAATGCTGTTTCATTTTTTAAGGCATCAGGACTTGCAAGGAGGAAAACATAACTGGGATGATTGTTTCCACATCAGTGTTCTTTTGCATGGTCTCTGTTTCTCAGCTTCCCTGAATTTACCTCAATTACAGTGCTCCTTGCACGTGTGCAGAAATATTTATATTTTGGAAAACTGTCTATGTGATGACAAGTAGAACAGCACCAGCAGGACAGATTTGAGCTATGTGTATATAAGCAAATGATGTGGTTCAGTCAGAATGGATTTATATACTGTAATAGTTAGTGCTGAGAGCCTGACATCCACACTGTTACCATTTCTGAGAGTATACTTCAGGTTGACTTTAGTGCAGCCTTATGGGCTGAACAACTGATAACAGTCAGAGTGCACCAGGCATCCCAGATTTCAATTTCCTATTTAATTTCATCCATAAGGAACTCAGCCGATGCACTCTGAGAATGCTGCACAATGTGAACCAAACAGCATTTAAGTGGACTCAACTTGAAGATTCACTTCTGAAGTACATTTCTGATTTGAACTAGGAAAAATTAGTAAAGTAGATGTAAAGAGTCCTGATTTCACAACATTATGACATTCCTAAGACATAGGACATCAATTTAAAATCACAGTGTAAAGAATATTTAAAACCTGGTTACCTACAGCTTTTAGGTGAACTATTGTTCATTCTGAGATAGGACTGTCTGGGACGTAGCTGGTCAAAAAGATAAACAACAAAACAGATATACTGCAAATGGCAATTTTATCATGGGAAGTTACCAATGACTAGGAAAAATATGTTCCCAGGAAGCTCAGGTTTTTGTGTTTTGTTTTTTTTTTTTTTTTTGTTTTTTTTTTTTTTTTTTTTTTTTTTTTTTTTTTAAGGAACTTTCTGACTACTACAGACACACTGAATTTTCAATTCTTAAATTTTAGACCCGGTAAAGGTAGAAAACCAACAGTATTATTAGCATTCTTTTGTGGGCAGCACCATGTTCTGTTCATCAATCTGCCATGCCCATTTTCTTAGCCCTCACTGGGAAATTAAATAATCCTGACTGACAACTGACACATTAATTGCCTTTGAGGGAGCACACCTTTAAAAAGCAGTAATTTAAAGTCTTCTGCTTTGGTGGAAGAACCAATTTGCAGCATCATCAGTCAGGGTTTTGACATGTAACTTTGCACTTGCCATTTTGTTAATAAAGAATCACACTTGAATCCTGAGAGAGTGTTTCCCTAAAGAGAAACTTAGATGTCTTTGTGAAATTAAGATGACTTTGATAGGGACATGTAATGAATGTTTAAATGAGTTATTAACCTTTCATGACTTCAGTGAGTGTTACTGCAAGACAATTCATCATTATATTGTCATAAACTGCAAAAAGGTGAATATCACAGTAAGATTAATTTCTTTAAAAGTTTATTTCATGCTAGTTTTGTGCATAACAAAACCAGATTCTTGTGTATCTAATGTTTAATAAGCTGCATGAAAAGAGAATATGTTGATAATAACTTTGAATGTATAAGTAAATAGGAAATAAAAAGTATTCCTCCATCAATTAATATTTTCACATATTTAATTAAGTTCAAATGTTCACATGCATGCTGTTTATTAAGTCAAGAATAGTTATACCATGTTCCTTTCCATCAAAGATAGTCTATGCATGTATATCAGTTTATCAGAAAACAGCTTTCCTTTTTCCTGCCCTATGCAAAATATCAACGAAATAGAAAATTAGAGATTATAACATTCAAAATGGTCATATTCAAACACAAGTTCACATTCTGAGGGGAGTACATTTTCAATACTTTGAGTTTCTACTTTTTTTAAACAGATTGAGTGCATTCAAAAGTAATTTTTCAGGATAAAAACTTTGGGTTTGTGGGTTTTTTTGATTGATTTTTTTATTGGGTTTTTTGGTTTGTTTTCATAAGCCTAGTTTCCCTCACATGGTAGTTTTGATGGATTTTCTTTTTATCTTCCTATTTAAAAAATGGTTTCATTACCTTACGGCTTGGAAAATGGAGAAAATTATAATGTAAATTCTTTTCAGGAAGTACAGTCTTTCATGGAGAAAAAAATCTACATTTACCAATAAACTTTCTTTCAGTGGAGCTTTTAAGTCTTTTTAGAATAGGAGTTAATAGGAGGCAAATGATTACTCTTTAATAGTTTGTAAAGCATGTCATGTTTTTAGATCCTCATTGACATATCTGCAGTTCTATTAAATCAGATATTTTCTTCTTTATAAAGGAATAATTATATCTCACAACAGTAAGAAAGACTTTTTCTGGGGCAAGCTATACACTTACTTTAATTCTCTTTACATAGGTGGAAAAGTGTCTTGAGTCAATAGTTTCTTTTAATGACTAAAAAAGAATTACTCAATATTATGAAATCTTTATAGTAAATTATAGGAAATGACAAAATATAATAAAGTACCTTAGTTCTTAATTTTCAAAATAGTACTTTAAAAGGTGAGAAATTGCTAATACTTTGGGCTTCCTAGAGGTTATTTCATTTAGAAGTACACTGTAAGTATATAGGAAAACAAATAATGGAAAAAGTAACTAATGTGCAAGACAAAATGCTGGGAACAAAGACTTTAAAGAATAGCATGAAGGAGTATCTAGGACTGGAAATATACTGTTTTGAGGAGGTGACACCTGTTCTCCAAGAGCTATAAATTGTTATACACAGTATGAAACTGGAATTGAACAAACGTATGAGATAATTATCCACAACAGGAGCTATATGTCCATTTGACACAATTCTGTGACAATTACAAAAATAATGCTGCCCTTTCCTGTAATGTATTTGCTCTTGTTATTTGTAATTTTTGTCATCATGTCAGCAATTTCAAATTTGAAAGTTAAATCATGGCAAATTGTCACAGTGGTAGTTCACGCAGTGTTAGAACTACATTTATGTGATTGTTTTAGTAAATGGCTCATTGGAAAAATATTTTCTGCTCAGTTGAAAGTTTTGCTGCAGGGACTAAAGCATATGAATCTGAAATACAATTCAAGTTATTCATGTGTAAAAATTGACCTTTCCCTGATACATTCTTAACAAAAATGTTCACTAAGTTGACTATGAACTGGAAGTTCACGTGTGTTTCATTTTATTATTAACATTAATAATAAAAATAATGTAACTTCATTCCATTTAAGATATTTAAAATTTGTTTTAATTTAGCTAAAACATAAAATTCACGTAAGTAAAAAAACCTCCAATTTCCATTTTATAGAAATTAATTGCTTGAAAAATGATCATATAAATTTCTGATGTGCAATGATCTCATATTTGTTATGTCCTGTTTATTCTAGAGCAACACATAAGAATAAGAAGCAGCAATATTTCTGCCTGATTTTTAATTTTATATTTTTTCACAAAGTTATTGTGAATGCATACAATATATAAATATTGAAAATGTTTTAGTTTAGAATCTGTTATGTCTGGGATCATCAGCAGAGATATGAAAACTCCAGGGAATTGTATCATCGCTACTGTTTGCATCTGTGACTCAAAGTAAATAAAAAGTTTTGTCACAGATATGCACTTTTGCATATTCAAGATATTTTTGATATTGCAGTCATCTGGCTCCACCCAGCACTCAAAGGCCGTTGTTATAGCATCATATGCAAAAAGCCTGTCACATTGTTGTTAAAAGTAATCCAATTTTCTAGCTGTTCCAAACTGTAATTAACTTTCATACGAAACAGAGATACAGTTTTTTAAGAGATCTTCATACTTCACAATGTGCACAAAAGGTTAAGCCACTGCATTAGTACAGAAGAACCAAAAGGATTAGAAAATATAGGTGAACACTGAACCATTAAGCTTGTTACGGCAATAGACATAGAATCACTTCCTACCCTAGGTTGTAACCAACAAAAGGGTAACACATTTTTTTCTGTAACCAGTGTCTAGTTACCTCAACGTGATTTCTGAAACCAGGAAGCATCTAACATCTCTAAATGTAGAGTTTCATAGTAAGACTTTTAAAAAATCTTAACAATTGTGATTTTTGTCTTGCTAATTGCCAAGACACGAGTAAGCCAGTGTTTTCTTACCCAGTCTGCAAGGAGTTGTCAGAGCTAAGACTGCTGGTTCAGCCTGAGCGTATTGGGAAAGGGGTTTGTATGCGAGAATGCCTCCTGCATGCAACAAGCCTGGGAAAGGAGGGAAGAGTGTGTTTCTGTGTGCACAAGAGTGGTGGCTCTGGAGCCATAACTTTCTTTGAAGCACAGTCTTAATTACACAGGAGGATACTTCCACAAAGGGTTTCCTTTTCTCACTGTCTAGGAGAAATGTGCTAGAAGCTTGAATTTAGTGTCTACAGGGAGCAGAAATCTGCTGGTTCTTAGCACTTGAACACTTGCTTTGCACTTTAAATAATATATTTTCAAGATAGCTCTTTTTGATGTACTCTCAAATAGATAAATAATAACATTTTTGGGGCCCCAACTCCACTTGGTTGAAAACGTCAACATGCTTAGTTGTTCTTGGTGGAGGGAATAGATAAACAGGACAGCCTAGATTCTTTGCTTCCTTGGAGGCCTGATTCACTAGACAGATGAGAGGAAATTCTCTTTATAGCTTGCTGCCAATTCTCCTCCTGCTGGAGGATGAAGGACTGTTAGTACTGCAGATGAAAGCACATGCTGTTGCACAGATGCATCAAAGTCACAATTTCTGTTAGTAGAGATGCTGTGAGTTTTCACTCCGTTGCTCACAAGACTCAGACAAATGAAAGGTAGTGACTCTTGTTAAAGGGATAAAGTTAGAGTGGTCTTTGGGTGGTTTGATGGTATCATGTTGGAGTAATTTGTGAGTTAAATACATTTCTCACTATAATTTACTGCACAAGACAGTGGTTAAGAATTTGGAACATTCTGTCTTTAGGACATCTCTATGATATGCCCGCACAGAATGAGCTCTCTTCTCTTATGCTGAAGTAGATACGAAGAAAATTATAGCGTAAAATAAACTCAGCAGATTTTGATTTTAGAAGAAAGCTACACTAATTCTTTCCTGTTCCACGAGACTTATTTTCATAGGCCTTACATCCTTCTCCCACACTCTCCATTTTCCTGTATTTAGTATTTCCATTTGAAATAAAACACAGGGTAGGAGGCAGAATCTTACTTCATTGGTATTGATGCAACTTCAGCAAAACTGTACAAGAAAAATTTGGTCCAATGACTCTGAGAAACTTTCATTAAATAGGAGTTTGCCCTGTAGCACATTTGCAAGCTATTCAGATTTCTGCTAAGTTAAGTCAATCTCCATAACAAGAACCTCTGGTTCCTTGTTGGTTTCTATAGGGCACATCTCAGGTTTGGTCAACTTTTTCAGAGGAAATATCTTGTTTGTTAAGAAAGTATCCACAACAGTATATTCAGAAGTCCTGATATCTTTGTCTGTGATAGGAAAAAAACCAACTTCCTGTTGCTTGGAGTAAAATGTTTTCTTAATTGTTTTTCTATTCTACTGCACCCTGTTTCCAAGGTATCCCAAGTCATTTCAGCTAAGCACCTGTTCACCTAGAATTTTGAAACTGCCTCATTTTGTTGAAAGAATGATATTTCAAAGGAGATTTTGATAAAAGTGGAATCTAGGAACTTATATATAGGCTCGATTTCTGCACAGAAGAAATTCTGAAGACCACAGAAATACAGAAGTAAAAACAAAATAGGGGGGAAAAAATCCTGAACTGGCTTGTCCATGTTTAAGTGGAATGTATTTGTCATGGATCTTTGCCATTCTGTTTTGTAAGACTGAAGACAAAAGTTAAAAAAAAAAAATTATGAGGTCTTGAATATTTTGTGTCCTAATGTATGGGAAGCCTAATTTCTGGTGTGCCATTTAGTGACTTCAGAGAAATTTTAGCCATACTGCTGAACAAAATCAGAGTAATGTTCTGTTAGAAATTCAGCTGTTCAGAATAAGGAAACTTCAGATATAATATGTTAACATTTATCTTTCCAAGTTGAAAGTGACTAGTCTTAAAGGAGGGAAGACTGGACTGTTGCAAAGTAATATGCTCTATTTGATATGCTGTGGGAGTTTGAAAACAGAACGGAAGAAATTCTAACAGCAGACATTACCCCTTGATTTTTCTAGTCACTGATGAGCCTATGTCATGTTTGAAGAAGATGGAGGCATAATTAAGGTTATGTGACTCCACTGCCATGGCTTTGTTGCTGCTTGTACTGAGACTTGCTCTCAGTTTAAGATAAATGCTTTTATCTTATTTCAGTATGAGGTCCCTGATATCTTGATTCTTTTCTCAAGTCCCTTCCAGTTCTATTAATACAGAAATATGCTTTTTTATTTTTTATTTTTCTTTCTTATTTTTTCTTTTCTCTTTTTTCTTTTTTCTTTCTTCCTTCTTCCTTCTTCTTCTTTCTTCTTTCTTTTCTTTCTTCCCTCTTTTTCTCCTCTCCTCTCCTCTCCCCCCCCACGCTCCTCTAATAAACACATGTAATTCTCATTTTTTTCTTATGGCATAAAGACATCTCTCCTCTCCTCTCCTCTCCTCTCCCACCCTCTCCATCTCCCTCTCCTCTTCCTCCCCCCCATCCTTTTAAAATACCCTACAACCATCTATCTGGTGGCTTCCTTACCAATAGCTACTTAAATTTCTCTTTCTATTTTCCCTTTCTTTGTGTGAAAACAAGGTATGGGCTGGCTACTCTTTTTCAAAGGATCAAGGCTAGACAGTAGGGTTTTTTTCTTACGTCTCCCTTTCCTTTCCACTATGTTTTTACACAGATTTAAGACATCTGCAGACCATGCATAAAAAGACCTTAGTAGGAAGGTAAATGCACATAGTCATAGCTTAAGACCATTCTTTTTAATCTTTAAGATTTAGTTATTTTTCACCTCTAATTAAAACAATTTTTAAGTAAAACAACTGTTAACTTCAGATTCTTACAGGAAGATCTAGAAAAACGTGCATCTGCCTGGAAGTGGATGGTTTTCTTTGTCTCAGCTAAGAGTTCTTAAATAAAAACAGCTGACCGTGTGAATAACCCAGATTCAATTTCCTTCTTGGGGAAGTCTGCATGTCATATACTCTTAGGACTTTTTTTTTGAAGTTAATACTAGAATTTTGGCAATCCAAAGAGCAGAAAAGGCTTCTCTGTTTTTCAGGTCATTGAAATGTCATGTTTGAAAAACACAAGGTATAGAAAAGGTTAAGTGAATTTCTCTGCTAGTAGTTTTGTAACTGGAAATGTTTGCATTTTCAATGGTAGTAACTCTTTCAGTTATTTTGCAGGGATGATGTTTCACTTGGGCATGTTCTTGGCTATGTATATTCAGCATGCACTTTATTCTTAAGAGTAATTTTTAATTTACATTTGGGGTTTTTTGCCTGTGAGTTTAAGACCTCTTTAGGCTCAAATCTTATTATGAGGAGGAAAATGAATTTAGATTTCCTGCTTTAAACGTTAAGGAAAAATGGAGTAGTAGTATCTTCTCCTTTCTTGATTGTGAAAGTGATTTGGATGATGAATGCCTGACTTGTGAACCTGGTGGAACATTGCTGAGAACTATATAGTCAGTCGTTCCAATGTCAATATGCAGGTGATTAGAGCACATCTATGAATACAAAAAGATATAAGCTCTTATTATACCAGACAGGATATCGAAATACCAGATAGATGCTTAGGTATTTTAGAAGGGAACGACAGCTGCAAAATGGCTTTTGGGGGATCCCAGTTTTAGACTGAGGATCCTGCAGCGGCAAGAGCTACGTTATGTGATAAAAGGTTCCACTCTATAAGCACGGAAGAACACAGAGGCACAAGGGTGGGTGGAGGAACCCAAACAACCCAGTCAAAGAAAAAGTCCCTTCCTGGCTCCTCCAGGTCTGTCCTAGGAGACCCTCAGCCCCATGGCCCTGATTACACCCATCACCATGAGATAGTGGAAGTTTCTCTCCAGGTCACCTTTAACACTGAGTGTGGCAACTTTGAGGTCTGGGGTTTGACTGAGAGATTTGCATGTGAGCATGTCTCTGTTCAGAAGGCAACTGGAGACAGGAGGAACCAAAGACAGACTGGGTGACTAAGCACAGTGTGTGTGGGTGTGGAGGTGTGAGGGTGTGGGAGTGTGAGTGTGGGTGTGGATGTAGGTGTTGGTGTAAGGTAGGTCTGCACCAGTAGCTGGAGTTGGGGTTAGATGTCTTGGGCCTCTGAGTGCCTGGGTGCCAGCAGCTGGAACAATGAGGATGTAGGGGCTAATTAGTATATAGACTGAGTGCCTAAGTCCAGCTCCTGGGGAAATCCATACTATGCACATATAGATACAGATACAAAATATATATAGATGTATATAGATATATTTCCCACTCGCGGACATTCAGCCTGCTCACCTAGTGAGGGGAACAGAATAAGGCCATTGATGCTGTTTGTGCTTGCATGAATGCTGTGTTTCCTCTCTGTGCTGATTCATGTGGCAGGTCAGGTGGATATATATGTGTATTAAATACATGTATTTCTCTGCGTGCATATTGAGAAAATGTGCCCAGCCTTGCTACTGGTAGGACCTGGGCATGGATCCAAGTCAGCCTTGCCTCTGTTGGGCTACTTTGTTAAGAAATCCCTAAGAGCAGTATGACACTAGCCTTAGAGTGTCGGGACTTCCAGTGTGACCCTACACTAACACTGTAGATCAAGATCACCTGTAGGACTCAGCCTGACTCCATTTGGGTCTGGGGTTCTTCCTATGCAATGCAGTTTGCAGAACCTCAACCCTCCCTTCTGTTTGTAGGCTCTTTCTCCTTTGATATACATACCTTTAAAACTGGAAGTACAAAGCAAACAGGAGCATACTCTTTTCCTTTTAAATAACTTTTTGAATGCACTTTCATCTGGATGGCTGTATTTAAAATCAGAAATTCTCAGTTTGTGTTGGCTGAAAGCAATTCCAGTGCACACTCTAAAGACTTCAAAGACTGGAGACTTACAGACTTCGTCTCCTAATTCATTCTCAGCTGTCTGTGGGAACTTCTTTCAACTATCAGAGATTTCACAAAATAGTTGCTAAATGTGGATGCAACCAGGCTTTTATAAAGGACGCACTTTTCCTGAGATAAGAAATATGAATAAGGTTTCATATCCATTTCTCAATGCAAAACATATAGAGATCTGAGACTAGAGGTGAAACCTAAGGGGTGGCTCATCCTACTGTGATACATTTTACAGAATCTTACAACCTCATAAATGTGTTTTTTAAAATAAGTTTAAATTAGTTACATTATGCACCTTTCCCTTCCCTTCCCTTCCCTTCCCTTCCCTTCCCTTCCCTTCCCTTCCCTTCCCTTCCTTTTCCTATTCATTTTAGGAGGATGTTTGTTTCGCATAATCTCAAATCACACCTCTATCCCATAGCAAAAATTTGTGCGTTATCATACTTGATTATCTTTTTTTTTTTCATTGTTTTGCCGCCTTTTCTTATTATGAGGAAGATGTATTTGCCACTGTGTCACGGTTTAAGCTCAGCCAGCACCTAAGCCCCACACAGCTGCTCGCTCACTCCCCCCGCATCGGGATGGAGGAGAGAATCAGAAGGGTAAAAGTGAAAAAACTTGTGGGTTGACATAAAGACAAGTTAACAGGTAAAGCAAAAGCCTTGCTCAAGCAAAGCAAAACAAGGAATTCATTCACCACTCCCCATGGGCAGGCAGGTGTTGAGTCATCTCCAGGAAAGCAGGGCTCCATCACGTGTAACAGTTACTTGGGAAGACAAATGCCATCACTCCGAACGTCCTCCCTTTCCTCCTTCTTCACCGAGCTGTATATGCTGAGCATGACGTCATACGGTATAGGATATCTCTTGGGTCAGTTGGGGTCAGCTGTCCTGGCTGTGTCCCCTCCCAACTCCTTGTGCACCCCCAGCCTCCTTGCTGGTGGGGTGGGGTGAGGAGCGGAAAAGGCCTTGACTGTGTAAGCCCTGCTCAGCAGTATCAAAAACATCTCTGAATTATCAACACAGTTTCCAGCACAAATCTAAAACATAGCCCCATACAAAACTACTATGAAGAAAATTAACTCTATCCCAGCCAAAACCACAAACAGGCAAATCAGGGAGAAGGCAAGGATCCTTATAAAGCTGAAAGGGCTTATGCAAACTAAAGCACTTTTGATTCTTTTTGCACAAAGAGCACTAGAAAATACTAATGGTCACAAATTTGAGAAAATATGAGATTATGTTTCTTTTATGGCTCATCTTAGTTGAAGAGCATAATGCAAAACTTTAGACAGTTTTCTTCACTTCTAATTAACTCACAAATAGGAACAACTCACAAAATTGCAGCATGAAAAGTTCTGTGGCTGCTAATTCCACTCTAGCCTAATTTCTCTTATTTTGATCAAAAAACAGAGTATGTTTTTTATGTTTTGATGTCATAAAACACTACAATGGAAGAATTAAAGCCAGCAATTTTTTTATCAGTTTAGCAGTATGAAGTTTGACCTACTGCAACTAAATGTCACAATGCTAACAAACTTTCAGCAGGAAACACAGAATTCAGGCTGCTAATGCAAGCTGTTTTTTCCTTTAGCTATTTCTGCTACATGGGATCCCGTCTTCTGAGCTGTCTGATGTATTTCCTTTTTAAAGACTGCCTGGGGTACTGCTACATGTGATGAGGAGAGACTGAGGGACTTGTTTGTCTGGAAAAGAGGCAGCTTTGAGGGAACTGAACAGCACTCTCCTAATACCATGGAGAAAGTCGTCAAGAAGACAGAGCCAGGCTCTTCACAGCAGTGGAAGGCAAGAGGGCAAGAGACAATGGATATTCATTGAAATTAGAGCAGTCATAAACATCAATAGCAGTGCCTACCCAACTGTATATAGGGAGAAATGGTGTCAACATGGGGATCGTCCAGCATGGGTTGGCCAAAGAAAGGGTTTTTTCTCAAAGTTTTCATCCTTAGATGTTTTCCCAACTGTATAAAGCTCTGAATGATCTGGTTTGATCTTACAGCTTGTCCTGCTTTGAGAAGTTGTGACTAGAGACCTCCTAAGGTCCCCTCCAATCTGAGTTATCCTACCATTCTGTCATTTACACTAAAAAAGAATTTTTCTCTCCACAGAAGATTGGCTAAAGATGATTCAAGGTTTTGTTAGAGAAGCATGGTAAATGTGGGGGTTTGGGTTTCATTGTTGGGTTTTGGTTTCAGTCTTTTTTTTTCTTTTTAATTTGTTTGGTTTTTTGCATTTTTTAGTTACATTGTGAATGCTGTGTTTTGTAAGATCAGGTGTTACCAAGCTGGTGAATTTATGTGGTGCCTGGGATAACTCAATAACCTCACATGTATGGACAAGCCTTAGAGCTGTAATTCCAAAAAAACCACAGCTGCCAGTAGGCATAGGCAGCTTATGTCATTTTGGAAATCCTAGCTTCCTTCTGGATAACACCTTATGCAAGAGCTTTCAAGGTCATGGTCAAAAACTCATACTGCAGGGATTTAGGGCTCCATCTAAAACAGAACTTTTTTAGTGCCTGAAGCACAATTGATGGTCTGGCAGAGAGGGAATTGTAGAAAGAGGAGACAAGAAAGCCTCTATCTTTTTCTGCTCTCAGCAGTACTAGCAGCAGAAATTACTGGATTGAGGTCTGGCTAGAACAGCTGATCACTGTCCCTCTCTTGTACTGTTTTGTCGCCTTGACAGTTTGCTGCCTGAATCACTGCCAGAGAGAGTTTCTCAAATGAGAGGGAATGGAAGAAGCGTTTGAGGTCCTGATCCCTGACAGGTAAATACATTTTGTATCAGATGTTAAAGAGCAGAAGCAGTCATGGAAAAAAAGGTCATACTCCCGGGTCGCTCTTCCATAAGAAGATTGTCTTGTTGGTTGTAGTTTCTCTGCAGAGTACTCCTGATTACTCAGTATTACCATTTTCATCTTCCTTCACAAGACCTGTTTAGATGACTGGACTCAGAAGGAGGATAAGGAAATTGAATCCCGAGTGGAGTTAAAGATCTTGCATTTTCCTCTGGAATCCTCTTGGATCAATGGATAGAGCTATGTATCTTAATGTAGGAGGACCAATCAATTTCCCATGATCTCTAGAAGTGACTCACACTGTATTTACAGAGGAAGTATACACTTAATGTTTGAGAACATCAAATCAAACTCTCTGCTATTTTACTCTCTACCAAATAGGTATCTAATGGTGCATTCCTCCTGTTAGGTGTGTAATTTAGGTACACTGAACCTCACATGGGTATTACTAGTCCTATGAAAGTAAATGTCCAGAAGTTGTATGTAGACAGCTTAAAACTGCAGTGCATTAGGAAGGAATTTGGAGTTTAAGTACTTCTAAGCTGTGCAAGGGGTTTTTCATAATCTCAGTCTCACATTGATCTGCATAGTTCTAAGTCTCTCTTCAGAAATTCAAATCTTTTTTGGACCTAGGCTTCCTAATTTAATTCTTCTTTCATCCTGTAGATCGAACAGGGAAAAAAGGTTTTGATGAGATGTCTTTAAAACATGCAAAGTACTTGGAATTTTATATTTTTGTGATATACAAAAATAGGGATGGAATTTAGTAATAAATTTCTGATCTTTGTCAAACAGTGTAAGGGGATTTTGTTGCTTGCAGACCATGCAGGATTCATCTTTTTGAGAGCCCTATGACATTTTATTTTGTGTTTATGTTTATATACATCTAAAAAACCCTCACACTCCAAGCCTTAGACATAAATCTACAGAGCTGCCAAATAATATTTGTCATTGTATTTTGGTACGATAAACCTCCCAGACATACTAAAATCTCTGAACTGAAGACAGATTTATGTTCCATTTGAACCCCACACTACAAGAAGAGCCACAAGGAAACAAGTGAAAACCAAGAAAAATATTCTGACCCCAAAACTAAGCAAGGTGAATATGTTTTTCACTTAACCTTTAAAAATGTGAAGTGTGTTGATTATATATTTTTATTTCATTAATATTTGAGTTTCTGTATATATCTTTCATAAATGTGTTTTAATTTCATCCATTAAGACAGTAGATAATTTAAAACTACTGAACAAAGTTCCTTGTATAAAGATATCTGATTTTTCAGTCTCTGAGTGTAAGAATATTTGATACAATGTAAATGTTTACCCAATACAACAATTAGCAGGAAGCAACATTTATTTTTAAAAGTAGTGTTTTCATCAAAAATGTGTAATTTGTATTTAACTCCAGATATTTGTTTGTCTCTCTTTTCCTTTTTTTTCTTCTTCTTTTTTTTTTTTTTTTTAATTTCAAATCCTAAATCTGGAGTTGGTTTCCTGCAGGAATTAATGAATTGTGAGTTTTCTCCCTGTTTTTAATCTCAGGACTAAAATTAAATTGTGTGATTAGAGTTGGCTTCCCATTGAGTTTTATTAGGTTGCATTCTGATTTCTGTGTGGAAACCCTGATGTTCTCCCATCTTCCATTAACAGGATGTGTATTTGGGTGGCATTTTGTTATCCCACAGACTTGTGTTAACTAATTATAAAGACATATAAGTTTAGATTTATTTTAAGTAAAGCCTTAAAACTACATCAAGTGCCCTCTGAAAGTGGATGAAATAATTGTTATATATTGGCAGGGGTAGAGTGAGGATATCAGATCTTCTCTGTGGTCATTGCTCCAGGCTGCAGTTATTTCCATTCCTACTGAGCATGGATAGTGAAGTAGTGGATGAAGATTCTATCAAAACATCTACCAGTAGGTGATAAACTGCCTTCCCAGATTGCTACTGATTGCACCTAGGTTGCCCCACTGCCTTGCCAAACTCTCCTCCAGTACAAACTGTTGGCTGAAATCTTCCTAAGACTCAATACACAGTAGCTCAGAAAATACTATATATAAATCACAGTTTATCTGTGCTTTTCCTGATCGCTGATTCACTGGTAAAAATTCTTCTTGCTCTTTAGGGAGAAAGAAATTGTACACCTTTCCCTCCCTTCTTTTGGTTTTCCTGTCTCCTTACATTTTTTCTCATTTAAGTCAGTGACAGCAAGGATAACCAAGACATGACTACGCACATTGATTTTCTTTAGCTCTTTATTAGTATTTCAAAAGACAAGACTAAGGTCATATTATTCTGGAGAACTGCGTGACTAGTATTAGAGAAAGTACAGTACTTAAACATATCTAAAATAAGGACATTGCCAAGGTAAAGCACAAGAAAACAAGGAAAGGCAGTAGTTCAATCTTACTTCCCGGAGATAAATAGGAGCTCAGGTTTTCAATCTTTGTTAAGTTGTTTGCAACCCTAAAGGACCACAGATTATTCCCTCAACGCAGCATGAAAAACAAGAACAGTTATCGTTTATGGCTACTGAAAACTCTTGTTTTAATATGAAAGGTTCAGTTTGAACATGAGTCTCCAGAGTGCCTTTCTAAGAATGTTGCAATTAAGTCACAAAAGAGAGAATTTCAGGAGGCATTGTCAACCTTACAGCAACCGGAAAGGGAGACTTTCAGATGCTTTCAGCAAATAGTGAAAGCAATCAAAGGGTGACAATTGTGACACCTGAGAATCCTCTCAGATTTCAGTGCAAGGAATATGTTTTTAGACCTCAGAATGCAAATGTTGCTGCTTCCAGGCATGCTCTGCAGTAGCCATTAAGCAGTGAAGATGACCTGAACAGTTCCAAAACTAAGAGTTATCCAGTGATAATTTTACTTTATCCATTTTGCACAAGTGCACCCTGAAATATATAGCCAGAAGTTTTACACTTATTGAGAAACCATATTTCAAACACACTTTCCAGACATTAAAAACATTTTGAGGACATTACAGTATCATAGATACTCACCAGCAGAAGTAAATCAGTAACTTTCAGTGTCAGCAATTTGTGAACTTTAATACATAAACAAGAAGTTAGCCACACAACATATATTAAGTAGCGAGACAGACATATTTACAGAGTTCGAGGTCTGTTCTGTCTTTGCTGTGCCCAGTAACTTCTTTAAATACTAATCAAGGCTCCAAGACATTACTGAATGGATTATTCATAAAATATAGCTCTTCTGAGAAGTTATTAAACGCACTATAAAATGTTCATTTCAGCAAACACATCAAAAAGAGAAAAGAAAGAAAAAAGAAAACATTAGTTTGGCAAAGTTAAGTTTTTGAGTTACGCTTAGACAGAAGATACATGGAATTTGGTAGATAAATAGCTGTACACAACAAAATAGTATGGAGAACAAGTAATGTGAAGAAGCAAATAATTAATTGTAAGGAGAAGCAAATATTCTAATCTTATCCAAATTACAACAATATCTTTACATGAGATTGAAAGACAATAGTTTTCTACAGAGTTTAATACAGAAGTTTAATCAAATATATAATCACATGATAGATTTAAGCATTTACGTCAGTAATAAGAGCATCTACACAGAAATATAAGAACAAAAATACCTTACTAAATTGCAGTCAACAAAAAAATCTTCAAACATATATTAAATTAATGTAAATTTTTAAGTTTATATTTGGAAGACTGTTTACATTAAATAGCTTTAAAATCTGTGCTACTTATTGAGGTGCTAACTAGAGATGATTTTACGTGAAATTATGAAACCTAGTACTATCTAATTGTGCAGAAAGATTACTGAAGTAAATGTACAATTGATATTGTTGTCTGAAGAGATGGATTCATTACCCGATGTGCAATAAGCCAATCACACACAGAGAAGAGATACTGCTTTATTTGCAAAGTTGTGCATGTTTGGGTGCTAGGTGGTTTTCCACAAAGCTAGCACACCTGGGGTTCTCCTGTGACACATTTATATACATATTGCTATCATTAGGCCATGACCCTAGCACAACCTCCAACACCAGGACTGGTCAGCTCATTTTTACATTGCTTATATAACATTTTTATACTACGCATGTTCTTTGTGAGTGAGCGAGCAGCTGTGTGGTGCTTAGTTGCTGGCTGGGGTTAAATCACAACAGCTGGGTAAAAAACTGGCTGGATGGCCGGGCCCAAAGAGTTGTGGTGAATGGAGTTAAATCGAGTTGGTGGCCAGTAACAAGTGGTGTTTCCCAGGGTTCAGTACTGGGGCTAGTTCTGTTTCATATATTTATCAATGATCTGGATGAGGGGATTGAGTGCACCCTCAGTCAGTTTGCAGATGACACCAAGTTGGGCAGGAGTGTTGATCTGCTTGAGGGTAGGAAGGTTCTACAGAGGGATCTGGACAAGTTGGAACGATGGGCCGAGGCCAAGTGTATGAGGTTCAACAAGGCTTGGTGCTGGGTCCTGCACTTGAGTCACAGCAACCCCATGCAATGCTACAGGCTTGGGGAAGAGTGGCTGGAAAGCTGCCTGGCAGAAAAGGACCTGGGGGTGCTGGTCGACAGCCAGCTGAACATGAGCCAGCAGTGTGCCCAGGTGGTCAAGAAGGCCAACAGCATCCTGGCTTGTATCAAGAACAGTGTGACCAGAGGGATCACAGAAGTGATAGTCCTGCTGTACTCGGCACTGGTGAGGCCACATCTCGAGTACTGCGTTCAGATTTGGGCCCCTCACTGCAAGAAAGACTTTGAGGTGCTGGAGCGTGTCCAGAGAAGGGAAGGAAGCTGGTGAAGGGTCTGGAGCACAAGTCTGATGGGGAGCGGCTGAGGGAGCTGGGGTTGTTTAGCCTGGAGAAAAGGAGG
>NW_009599611.1:67364-73636 GCF_000690535.1 Cariama cristata | reverse complement strand
GGTAGGCTGCTCTGGTGAGGAGAATGAGTAGAAATGAGGAGGCCCAGAAAGGGTGGTCAGGCACTGGGATGGGCTGCCCAGGGCGGTGGTGGAGTCCCCATCCCTGGAGGTATTTAAAAGATATGTGGACGTGGTGCTTAGGGACATGGTTTGGTGGTGGACTTGGCAGTCTTAGGTTTATGGTTGGACTTGATGATCTTAAAGGGCTTTTCCAACCTAAATGATTCTGTGATTCTATGATTTTAAGTCCCTGCCACCATCGTCTTGTCTCACATACGATATTATTCCCATTTAGTCATGCTTACCTGTTAAGATAACAGGCAATAGAGATTTTCTAGTGTGTTCTAGCACTGGTTGATTTCACAGGTTTGAATCCTCTCAAATCCACAATAAAATACTGTGAGACTCCTTTCTGTCTTACTCCCATTGAAAGAGAAAAGGCTAAATAAAAACAAGGTACATCATTATTTCACTGTGATTCAACTTATGAAAGGAGAGAGGTCTGTCTTTGTTTCTTACATAATTTTGATCAATTGAACAATATGACAACAAAACGCAACTAGAATCAGCGTTGGTGAAAAATGGGGAGAGGGGGAGCAAATGCTCCTGAGGAAATAGGCTATGTGTAGAAATGAAGGAGATACAACATAAGAAATAGGGAAAGTTTTCCCTTTTAGGTAGAGAAAATGACAGAATTCTTTGCAAGTGCAATAAATAATGTAGCATAAAGTACACAGACACTAAAAGCTTTATATTCAGCAAGAAAGCTAAATCATAGGCTGGGATTAGACTTGAAAACTTCTTAAGTGCAATAGTAAAAAAATGCTACTTTCTAATGTAAAACTGAGACTCTGGAGGATAGTTTCAGATTCCACAAATTCTTTCAGCTTTCCCTTTAGGACCAAAATGACGGGGATATTAAGGCATTTTGTTTCTCTCTTTATCAGTCTATTTGACTTCCCTAAAGAAAGATAGATTTATTTTTTAACAGGCTTCTGAAATATTTAGAGTTCTGTGCTGTGTCCTAGAAGAACAAGCTAAACAGCTAAGCATATAAAATTATGCAGTTTTCTTTTATTCAACCAATTGACTACTATATTACTGAATACAAGCCTGAAATTGAGTAAGGAAATAAACTATGGCAAAGAGCAATCATGATCCTATCATTACTATTGATGTATGGCTCACCTTAAGCCTTCCTACATGATTCAGATCTACAGCTGATTCTGCACCTCTTCACAACCAATAGAAACATCAGTAGTTTGAAACTGAAAATATACATCTATATAACTGATTCTTAGGATGCAATTCCTGATTGAAACAATGAAAAGAAAATTAAGTCACTTCAAAAAAAGAGGACAACTTGCAATTAGGAAATGATCTGTCTGGGAGATCTTCAGCCAGTGAATAACTACTTAGGCAGACTGGAATGGCTGGAATCCTTTCAAGATTTAGAGGACATACTTGGAAATTTGTTCCAATGATCTTGACAGATGTGCCAGCAGAGACTTTGCTACTAATCAAACAGAAATTTCAATGCACAAGAGTTAAAATAAGATCCAGTTCTTTGTTGTTCAGATTTTGGGGATGGCAGAAAGCTAACATCTTCTTATGGAGAGATGATAAAAGACGATAATTTATATAAACTCTGAAATAAGCCTTGGGAAAAAAGAAATAATTATACTAGGGAAAAAAAATTACAAACCTAAACGAAAAACCAAAACCAAAACCAAAAATCAAAACCAAAACCCAAACCAAAACCCTCCAAAGAAGTAGTTAAAAGAGAGGAACTTTGCCCGAGGCACTGGAAAATCATCTTTTTTGATTTTTAACCAGTTCAGTGTGTCAATAGTAATGACTAAACAGACAATTTGTAAATTTGATTCAAATAGGGTAAGAATTATAATTAGGTGAGTACTTGTTAGTGGGGTGGTGTGTGATGCCAAGGAATTGATGTCAAAATCTTAATTGCTGTAATTTCTAACAAAGATAAGGAACTAACGTAAACCATTTGGGTAGAACAGTTCTTTACAAAACAACAGGATAAGAGAAACAAGTAGATCTGAAAATAGGAACCAGAAACTTTAATGGGCTGATTGCCCAAGAAACTTGGCCATACTGCAGGAATCAGCTAGAAATGTGTCCTTTAGGTGAACTTAGCTCATTATAATACGAAAACCACACTTCCAGTACTAAAGCAACCCACCTGTAAGTAAAGACCCCTACCCCCTGGATACGCACAGTACATTTAAAATACACTATACCTTTAATTCAAGACTAGAGAGAGTTAAGCCAATCACAGATTAGCCAAGTAGCGATGTAGATTCATTATGCAAATGTTACCTGGAATAGTATAAATATGCTTATCTTTTTTACTTTCATGTGCTAGCTTTGCAGAAATACTCCCTAACACCCCTTTCTGTGCAGAACCCCTAATAAATAGCTAACCCTTGACTCTGTGTGTTATTGGCTTGCACACTGGGGAAATGAATCTCCACTTTTGGGACAACATAAGGAGCAGAAAAGGCCTTAGCTCTGTGTAAGCACTGCTCAGCAATAACAAAAACATCCCTGTATTATCAACACTGTTTTCATCACAAATCCAGAACATAGCCCCATACCAGCTACTGTGAAGAAAATTAATTCTATCCCAGCCAAAACCAGCACACCAGTGAAGAGTACACCTGTCCAAACCATGAATAGCCAGTCTCTCCAGGAGAATGCTGTGGGAAATGGTGTCAAAGGCTTTACTAAAGTCTAGGTAGTCCACAGCTTTTCCCTCATCCATGAAGTGGGTCAACTGTCATAGGAGGAGATCGGGTTAGTCAAGCAGGACCCGCCTTTCATAAACCCATGCTGACTGGGCCCGATCACCAGGTTGTCCTGTACATGCTGTGTAATGGTACTCAAGATGATCTGCTCCATAACCTTTCCTGGCACTGAGGTCAGGCTGAAAGGACTGTAGTTCCCCAGGATCCTCCTTCCAGCCCTTCTTGTACACATGCATGACATTTGCGAACTTCCAGTCAACTGGGACCTCCCCGGTTAGCCAGAACTGTTGGTAAATGATGGAAAGTGGCTTAGTGAGCACTTCTGCCAGCTCCCTCAGTACTTGGTTAGATCCCGTTCGGCCTCACAGACTTGTGTGTGTCTGAGTGGTGTAGCAGGTTGCTAACCATTTCCGTTGGATTATGGGCGCTTCATTCTGCTCCCTGTCCCTGTCTTCCAGCTCAGGGGGCTGGTTACCCTGAGAACAACTGGTCTTACTATTAAAGGCTGAGGCAAAGAAAGCACTAAGTACCTCAGACTTTTTCTCATCTTTTATCATTGTGTTTCCTCCTGCATCTAATAAAGGATGGAGTTTCCCCTTAGCTAAATGCTAAGGAGGAAATAATACAGGAGTTTTGTAATAACAATGTGCAACTTCTCCCGCTGGTTGGTAAACGTCAGTGTGGACCCACACTGGGTGTAATTGTCATGTGTTAGTGGCAGGGGGCTGCAGGGTTACCTGTTGGTGAAAGCTATGAGTTGATGGAGAAAACTGCTCACTGAAAGAAAAATCACCCAAAAATAAGATCACAGATAAAAACCTAAAGAAAGTATTTTAATTACTTTACCATAAAACGGAACTTAGAAACCCTACTTTACATGGTCTGTGTTGAGGCAATATCTCGAACAAAACCATATGTATGGAAAGTTTAAACAAAATCAATAAAATGTGTACAAGAAATTGCAAGGCCCATATGAAACTCACTAAAATTACTAAAGGATATCATACATGAATTTAGATGAACTGTTAACTATTATATGTATCCTGTGACTAACAAGTTCCATGAGATATGTGTAGGAGGGTAGAAAATAAGATGTTCCTTTTTCTAAAAGTTTCATGTAATATTATAAGACAAAAATTTATTTAGCAGGCAAATTATTTGAAGCTGTTGTAATATAATGGTGTTACAAACTCTGTTATTTCCTAGGAGCAATTCAAGTCTAGTTCAGTGCAATGAGGGATCATGTAGACAGGTGAGTGGACTGTTAGAAGGTTTTTATGTTTCTAAAAAGCTTTTAAGGACATGTTCCACCTAAATTCCTTTAAGAAACTGAGCTGTTATGTAGTAAAAGGGAAAGTTTGATTGTGGCTAAATAAGTGATTAAAAGGCTATGAGTATTCAGTGTGGACAATGATTGTATATTGATTATACATATCTGTAACATCCTCACTGTTACAAAGAAGATAAAGGAAAAGCTTATTCAAGATTGCACATAGCTCATGGCAGGGAGTTGGCACTGAAATAATCAGGCAGCAATTTAAAAATGAGCAACAGGTAAGTCTTTTTCTCCCGACATGTAATTCAACTGTAGGACTTTTGCTGAAGAAAATTGTGAAGCTGAGGTTTAAGAGAGAACTGCAAAGGAATAACGAACTCATAGAGTCTCACTCCAAAAGGGATTGTTAAGAAATGTAGTCCAAATGCAACCTCCAGTGTAGAAAATCCCTAGGCCTTTGGCTGTTGGCAGGTGGGAGGGCACGACACAGGGATGACCCACTGTGTTGAATAATTCTCAGACTCTTTACTTTGATGTCTGCCACTAGTCACCGTTTGAGACAAATGTACTGCTGGTCTGACTCACCATAGCAAATCCTAAGGAGTGTTCACACATTCTGGATGATGTCTTGCTCATTCTGAAGTAAATTACAGATCTTTCATGGACCTCACTAGGGTCGCTAGAATGCATTTATATATTTACTTGAGATAAAAACCAAGCGAATTTGAAATATTGATGTGTAGAGAGTAACTGTTTCTTCTATGGCCATGCTGAAAAAATATTTGGAGCATCTACAAATCCTGATTGAGACAAAGTCCAAAGCCTACTGTAAATGCTATTCCTATCAGAAACATGATAGGAATGTGCGTTACTGAATGAAACTAGTGTACTAATCCAAATAATGTTGACTTAAAATAATTAATCAGGCTGAGTTATACGGAAGGACTGTTAACATCCCACTTCAGAGTTTTGATTTTGTGTTTTGTTATTTTTTTCAAATAAAGAATGTGACACAGCTGTTTTTCTGTGGTGAAACACCAATTAGTTTTACTTGTGACTTAATTCAGTAAGCCTGGCAATAATTGACCCCTAAATCAGGATTTTATTTCAAGCTCACTTCTTTACGATATCTTTGTTAGTATTTATTATGACTTCATTTTATTTCATGACACATTATATGACCTTTCCAACTATTTATGATGACATTTTCCAACTAATTTTGTGCATGCATGTTCATGCATTTAAAAAAAACCCCTAATGAACATAAATATGTAGTTTCTTAAGGAAAACACAATGGAAGTAGTATTTATAGACAAAATTAAAGCACCAAAAAAAGAAAAAATGAAAATTTCATATTTTTAGCTATCCTTATCACGATTTTCAGATCTATATTTTAATCTTCTTTTTGCTATTTCATATGAAATTTCTTTCAGTTCAAATTTAATATCCAGTGTTGGACATCTTGTCCCAACTAAACTGCTTTCTTGTCTTTTTGGGTTTTGTCACTGTTGAAAATCTGCCTTTGGTTTTCCAGTCACACTGCCTTGATAAAATTCTGGCTATAGAAAAAAAAGATGAAGCTACATCTACTGTTTCTACCTATTATCAGTACTATCATCCTTTTCTGATTACATGAATGCTTTTCTCAACACATCACTTGAGCTACACTTACCTTATACTTGTCTGATCTAGGTAGTCCATATTGTTCTGGTAGCATATTGAAATGATACTGTATTCAGGCTGCTCATTTGGCAGGTGATCTGACAGGATCTTTTGGGAAGAAACTCAAACCATTTTCTCTGTCTAATGTTTGTTACCCAATATCCAAACTCAGAATGCTGTGTTTTATGATTAAGCATTGATTGTTTTCTAGATCTAAGTAACATTCATGGTTTTATTTTTCCTCAGGAAAAGTCTGGATTGCTCCAGAAAGAGTTCCAGGGATGTTCCTATAGGCAAGCAAACTGCCTGGGCTGTAAATCTATCCTGGTGCCTGGTGGCAGAGAAGTTCCTTTGTATCTGCTGAAACATTATCTTTGAGCTCTCTGTGACATTTTTCTTATATATTGAGTTTGCCAATGACCTGATCAAATGAGCCACTATTTTAGTACTTTTCAGATTGTTGTATAAGACACATCACTGCTTTGGTGCTTGCAAGACACTTTCAGTGGACAATAAATGCAAAGTTGGGACCTTTGCTAATGCCATGGTTTTAAAAATAACTA